>NC_053396.1:75834438-75898207 GCF_905171765.1 Bufo bufo
AGCAGTTCCAGCTCATCTGCCCACAGTCAGGTGTCTGTCAAGGACATGTTTGAGCATAAGAAGCCAATGTCACAAAGTCACCCCCTTGCCCGGCGTCTGACAGCTGGCTTGTCTGAACTCTTAGCCCGCCAGCTTTCACCATACAAGCTGGTGGAGTCTGAGGCATTCCAAAAATTTGTAGCTATTGGGACACCGCAGTGGAAGGTACCCGGCCGAAATTTCTTTGCACAAAAGGCAGTCCCCAACCTGTACACGATTGTGCAAAAGGAAGTAATGGCATGTCTGGCACACAGTGTAGGGGCAAGGGTCCATATGACCACTGATACCTGGTCTGCAAAGCACGGTCAGGGCAGGTATATCACCTACACTGCGCATTGGGTAAACCTGCTGACGGCTGCCAAGCATGGAATGCGTGGCTCTGCAGAGGAGTTAGTGACACCACCACGACTTGCAGGCAGGCCTGCTGCCACCTCCTATACTCCTCCTACTCCATCCTCTTCCATAACCTCCTCGGCTGAGTCCTCTTCTGCTGCTGCGTCTTGCTCCACATCAACGGCACCCCCCCAGCTCCCCAGGGGCTATTCCACATCCCGGATACGGCAGTGTCACGCCGTCTTGGGGTTGACTTGCCTGAAAGCAGAGAGTCACACCGAACCAGCACTCCTGTCCGCCCTGAACGCACAGGTGGATCAGTGGCTGACTCCGCACCAACTGGAGATCGGCAAAGTCATGTGTGACAACTGAAGCAATTTGTTGGCGGCATTAAATTTGTGCAAGTTGACACATGTGCCGTGCATGGCACATGTGTGTAATCTGATCGTACAACGCTTTGTACATAAGTACCCAGGCCTACAGGACGTCCTGAAGCAGGCCAGGAAGGTGTGTGGCCATTTCAGGCATTCCTACACGGCCATGGCGCACTTTTCAGATATCCAGCGGCGAAACAACATGCCAGTGAGGCGCTTGATTTGCGACAGCCCGACACGTTGGAATTCAACACTCCTAATGTTCGAGCGCCTGCTCCAATAAGAAAAAGCCGCCAACGAGTATTTGTATGACCGGGGTGCTAGGACAGCCTCTGCGGAGCTGGGAATTTTTTTGCCACGTTACTGGACGATAATGCGCAATGCCTGTAGGCTCATGCGTCCTTTTGAGGAGGTGACAAACCTAGTCAGTCGCACCGAAGGCACCATAAGCGACATCATACCATTTGTTTTCTTCCTGGAGCGTGCCCTGTGAAGAGTGCTGGATCAGCCCGTAGATGAGCGTGAAGAGGAAGAGTTGTGGTCACCATCACTACCAGTAACAGCCTTATCAGCATTGCTTGCTGGACCTGCGGCAACGCTGGAAGAGGATTGTGAGGAAGAGGAGTCAGAGGAGGAATGTGGCTTTGAGGAGGAGGAGGAAGACCAACCACAACAGGCATCCCAGGGTGTTTGTTGTCACCTATCTGGTACCCGTGGTGTTGTACGTGGCTGGGGGGAAGAACATACCTTCAGTGAGATCACTGAGGACGAGGAACGGGACATGAGTAGCTCGGCATCCAACCTTGTGCAAATGGGGTCTTTCATGCTGTCGTGCCTGTTGAGGGACCCTCGCATAAAAAGGTTGAAGAGAACGACCTGTACTGGGTGTCCACGCTACTAGACCCCCGGTATAAGCAGAAAGTGCCTGAAATGTTACCGAATTACCGCAAGTCGGAAAGGATGCAGCAGTTCCAAAATAAATTTAAAAGTATGCTTTACACAGCGTATAAGGGTGATGTCACAGCACAACGGGAATCTAACAGGGGAAGAGGTGAAAGTAATCCTCCTCCTACCACGACCACGCCGGCAAGGACAGGACGTTTTACAGACGTGTTGTTGATGGAGGACATGCAGAGCTTTTTAAGTCCTACACATCGCCACAGCCCTTCGGGGTCCACCCTCAGAGATCGACTCGACCGACAGGTAGCAGACTACCTCGCCTTAACTGCAGATATCGACACTCTGAGGAGCGATGAACCCCTTGACTACTGGGTGTGCAGGCTTGACCTGTGGCTTGAGCTATCCCAATTTGCGATAGAACTTCTGGCCTGCCCCGCTTCAAGTGTCCTGTCAGAAAGGACCTTCAGTGCAGCAGGAGGTATTGTCACTGAGAAGAGAAGTCGCCTAGGTCAAAAAAGTCTAGATTACCTCACCTTTATTAAGATGAATGAGGGATGGATCCCGAAGGGACTGACAGTGGGCGATACATTCGACTAAAAAAGGCCTGGTGATGAGATGATCTGCCTTGGGCTAAAAATGGTCCACATGCTGCTGTATTTTACCTCTGAATGCCGGATGACTTGCGTGACTTATCCGCCACCAACTAGGGTTCAAGCCGCAATGTATTAGGGCACTTTCTGCCTGGGAAACAAACATCAATTTGCGGCTGCAACAATACCTAATTTTTCAGGCATGTGTACATGCCTAATTTTTCTGGCCTCTGGTGCTGCACTGTGGCTTCAAAAACCAAACAAAAAAAAAGACACATACATGTGTCAATTCCCCTTCGTGATCGTTACCTTGTCGTGGTGAAGGGGCTTGCGTATCACAATGAAGCGACCACCTCTATGAGTGTGTTGGCAATGGCAATGTTGGCACACCCCAGATGATAAGGTCGTTGCTTCATTGTGAACAGACCAAAAGCGATCGGCTGGATAATTTTGCATAGAAAAAACATTAATTTTCTTTGTGATCATCTAAGGTGATCATTAAAGCCTACTAGGCCAACAATGGGCCCACACTGCAGAATCATTGTTTTCTGGGTCACTTAACTGTCACTGAACTACCTCAGCACGACCATAGGCTTTGTAAAACCCCCATCGCCTGCAATCTCCCAAACGTGCGTACGAGCACAGTCATAACTACACCAAGATTGACGCATAGTGGTATAAAATTGATGTCATGAGTGTGTCAACTATTGACAACTCTTTGCGGTTGTCTAAAATGTATTCCATACACGTCCCCTGATAGGGGACATAACAGGGATTAAACTGATGAGAATAGAACAACATAACACACCACTCCTATCTTGTGGCACATTAGATTGCACGCGCAGTGCCCCAAATTTGAAGTAGGAGGACCGACCAAGCATCTTTTTCCATCTCCCCGTTCCTAAAATCGATGCCATATACACGTCTCCTGATAGGGGACGTAATAGGGATTAAACTGATAAGAATAGAACAACATAACACACCTTATAATAATGCAGAGAGAGGCAACGCAGAGAGAGGAGTCTAAAGAAGAGGAGTCAGAGGAGGAAGGTGGCTTTGAGGAGGTAGAAGACCAAACACAGCAGGCATCCCAGGGAGCTTGTTGTCACCTTTCGGGGACCCTTGGTGTTGTACGTGGCTGGGAGGAGGAAGAGACCTTCAATGACATAAGTGAGGACAAGGAACGGGACATGGCTAGCTTGGTATCCAACCTTGTGCAAATGGGGAGTTTGCGGTTGTGCAAATGGACTGTTTGCGGTGCGTTAAACGGGGAATTTGGTCTGTCACTGTGAAGCGGGCGTAACCCTTACACTACCTGATCGATACAACATCATACCTGATGTTTTAAAGCACATTATTCCAAACAATTTAGGAATGTTAGGTGATTTATGCCCTTTATGGATTAAAACCCGACTCTGCGTCAACTACGTAATTTTCCATGGGAGTTTTGCCATGGATCCCCCTCCGGCATGCCACAGTCCAGGTGTTAGTACCCTTGAAACAACTTTTCCATCACTATTGTGGCCAGAAAGAGTCCCTGTGGGTCTTAAAATTCGCCTGCCCATTGAAGTCTATGGTGGTTCGCTCGGTTCGCCCGTTCGCGAACATTTGCGGAAATTCGTGTTCGCGTTCACGAACGGAAAATTTTATGTTCGCGACATCTCTACTGTGGATGGGCCTTGAACAACAGACCGATGAGTGGTTTGTGCCAGTCAGCCTCAAGCCTGGCATGGTAATGGGCGATAATAGCCGGTTTGACGCACATCCCTTGCCTGGCGCATGTGCTGAATTTGGTGGTGCAGAGATTCCTTAAATATTACCCCGACATGTCAGAGCTGTCGCATAAAGTGCGGGCCGTCTGTGCGCGCTTTCGGCGTTCTCACCCTGCTGCTGCTCGCCTGTCAGCGCTGCAGAATAACTTCGGCCTTCCCGCTCATTGCCTCATATGCGACGTGCCCACAAGGTGGAGCTCCACCTTGCACATGCTGGCCAGACTGTGCGAGCAGCAGCAGGCGATAGTGGAGCTTCAGCTGCAGCACGCACGGGTGAGTCGCTCGCCGGAACCACACCACTTCACCACCAATGACTGGGCCTCCATGCGAGACCTGTGTTCCTTGTTGCGCTGTTTCGAGTACTCCACCAACATGGCCAGTGCCGATAACGCTGTTCACAGCGTTACTATACCACTTCTATAGAGAAAAGGAAAGTTGCAGCTCTCACCTCTAATCACCCTTGTGAAGCACGGAAGATGTGGCTTGAACCCAGCCACGCTTGATATATCCAAAAACAAAGGGTCGATTCCAGCTTCTGACGTATAAAATAATTTGTTCTTTATTCGGCTTTCAAAATTTAAGATCCAACATACATCACATGGAGAGACACAAAGTGATTGTGACGCGTTTCGGGCTATGGTATTGAGCCCTTCATCAAGACAATACATAGTGCACTAAAAACAGGTACTTATATACAACACAAATGGGTTCCTCCTCTTTCTCTAATGGAGTAGAGGTTACATCCGAAGCCCAGGTGTTCCTGGACTAGGTGGGAAGTCCAACCAAGAACACATGGGCGGGGAGGTAGCAATTCAATATTATGCATTTAAAATCACATACTGATGAACTACATATACTGCAAAGTTAGATCATATTTTCTGTTTAGACCCTTCGGTATGCAGGTTTCCAGAATAAACATCCAATATGTTTCTCTGCTCAAAAGCTTTTGTTTGCGATCACCTCCTCTAATTGGTGCAGAAACAACCTCCACGCCCTGCACAGAAAACGCAGAGATGTCGCCCTTGTGAACAGTGGCAAAATGCATTGTTGCCGCTGAAACATTCCGAGACATAAAATGAGGGACATCACTTAAATGCTTCCTTATGCGTACTTTTAAATCATTTGTGGTGCAGCCCACGTATTGTAGACTGCATATTTTACATGTTATGACATATACTACGTGGTCTGTGTTGCAATTTATATATTGCTAGAGCACATGTTTTTTGTTTTTGGCCATAGATATGACCTCTTTTGAGATAAACATATGTCGACAGCAAATACATTTTTTGCTACCACATTTGTAGTTCCCATTGGTTTTAGGCCAGCTGCACCACAAATGATTTAAAAGTACGCATAAGGAAGCATTTAAGTGATGCCCTGCAGCCAGTGTATTATCTGAACGTGTGTTTAGCACGGCAGGTGGCGTCATCACAGACAAGCGCAGTCGCCTGTCCACAGCCAGCGTGGATAAGCTCACATTCATTAAAATGAACCAGACTTGGACCCCACAAGACTTGTATGTAACTTGTGCAGAATAGACATTTATACCACCATCAAACATACATTCTTGTACTCAAGTCCAGTGCAATGATTCTTTGTTTTATTTATTTTTTATTTGTCACAATATTTTGGGGGCTACCTACCCCAATAAAAAAATAAAAAAACATTGTTGGCTACCTCCTCCTCCTCCATTGCTGCCTCCACCTACAACACCACATTCACTGCTTCCTCAACCTCCGACTCCATAACCACCTCCTTCTTTGATTTGCAGGTTAATAATTTGTAATTTTTAGTTATTTTATTTAAAGTTATTTCCCTATCCACATTTGTTTGCAGAGCAGTTGCTATACTCTTAAGCACATTTTACTGCCATTTACATCCCTCTAGCCTTTTCAAGGACTATTTTATAGCCATTTTAATGCAAACAAGTACCAATTTTAGTGCCCTAAATTGAAAAAAAATCTTATTTTCAATTGTCGGGTGACATTTTACCATTTTTGGCGTATACAAATCCCTGGTGAGCCTGGGTGACAGGGGCCTAAATCTCTCAAAATCCTCTGTTCTATTGCTGGGTGACATGACTCCCTTTTGCCGTGAATGAACCCCTGCTGTGCCTGGGTGACAGGAGCCTAAATCTCTCAAAATCCTCTGTTCTATTGCTGGGTGACATGAACCCCCTTTTGCCATAAATAAACCACTGCTGTGCCTGGGTGACAGGGGCCTAAATCTCTCAAAATCCTCTGTTCTGTTGCTGGGTGACATGACCCCCTTTTGCCGTGAATGAACCCCTGCTGTGCCTGGGTGACATGGGCCTAAATCTCTCAAAATCCTCTGTTCTATTGCTGGCTGACATGACCCCCATTTTGCCGTGAATGAACCCTTGCTGTTCCTGGGTGACAGGAGCCTAAATCTCTCAAAATCCTCTGTTCTATTGCTGGGTGACATGAACCCCCTTTTGCCATAAATAAACCACTGCTGTGCCTGGGTGACAGGGGCCTAAATCTCTCAAAATCCTCTGTTCTATTGCTACCTGACAAGATCCCCCTTTTACCGTGAATGAACCCCTGCTGTGCCTGGGTGACAGGGGCCTAAATCTCTCAAAATCCTCTGTTCTATTGTTGGGTGACATGAACCCCCTTTTGCCGTGAATGAACCCCTGCTGTGCCTGGGTGACATGGGCCTAAATCTCTCAAAATCCTCTGTTCTATTACTGGGTGACAAGATCCCCCTTTTTCCGTGAATCAACCCCTGCTCTGCATTGCTGACAGGGAACAAAATTTAGTGATCGGTAGATGCGCGATAAATGTTACTAATACTGTTACTAAATCGGTAAATGTTACTGATCTGAAGATGCGCGACTACAAGCGCACGCTGATGATAGCATTCCCACCTGACAGCGGGGGCACAGTGGAAGCACAAGGCAAATGCAGAGGAGGAGGAAGAGGTCGCCAACGCAGCTGGGGCACCACCAGCACCTGAGAAGGCAGGGTTAGCATGGCCAAAATGTGGAAAAGCTTTGTCAGCCTTGGAGGTGCTGAACTGCCCTGCAGCCAGTGTATAGTGTGAACGTATGTTTAGCATGGCAGAGAGCATTATCATAGGCCGCAGCCAATGTGGACAAGCTTACGTTTATTAAAATGAACCAGGCATGGATCCCACAGGACTTGTCCGTACCTTGTGCAGAATAGACATTTATACCAGCCTCAACCATCCATTCTTGTACTCAAGTGCACTTATTCTTTATTTTATTTTGTTATATGTCCCAATATTAAAAAAAAAAAAAAAAAACACAAATCAGTGTTGGCTACCTATTCCTCCTTCATCGCCGCTTCCACCTACACCGCCATGTCAACCTACACCGCCACATCCACCCATCCATCGCCTCCTCATCCTCCTACTCCTAGATCCAGATTGTTATTTTAAATTTTTCTGTATTTTATGTTATTTTAAGTAATTTCCCTATCCACAGTTGTTTGCAGAACAGTTGCCATGCTCTTAAGCACATTTTGATGCCTTTTGCAGCCCTCTAGCCCTTTCCAGGACTATTTTAGAGCCATTTTAGTGCCCAAAAGTTCGGGTCCCTATTGACTTCAATGGGGTTCGGGTTCGGGGTCAAGTTCAGGTCCCAAACCCAAACTTTTTTTTCAAGTTTGGCCGAAGTTGTCGAACCCGAACATCCAGGTGTCCTTTCAACTCTACTATTAAGTACCAATGAAAAGGAAGCTAATGTGTATTATAAGGAACTAATCCAGAATAGAAAAATGTTATTACCTACTTCAGTCATTCCCGTTCAAGTACCCAAGAATGCTAAGGTAGTTATTGGGGATGTTAGCCTTTATCCGGTAGGTAATGATGTATTGGAAAGTGAGGTTTTGATTATAGATGCTTTTCAGGGAAAAGAAATTCCCATTAATCCAGATTTTAAGTTTCTACTGGATAATAAACCTAACCATACGATAGAATTATTGGTAAAGAATGATAATGTAACAATAAATACTTTAAAATATTCACTGCAAGATCATGAAATATTATCCTCAAATTTAACATAGTCGAAATAATGATGCATGTGTTTGCAATAGAATGGTTCATTTGGTTGATCATCTTATCTAGAAAGATCTACCAATTAAATCCTAAGAGGAACAGAAATATTTTTTCATCAGAATGGATAGAAAGGGGGCAATCTATTCCAGAATAAGATATATACTTTGATGGACACTAAAGTCTTCTAACCTCTTTTCCGGTTATGTCCAGTACCGACTGGAATAACAGAAAAAGGGGGGGATTTTTCCGAACTTTTGATGTTAATAAGAGCCCATCAAATAAGGCCTGCATAGGTATCTGAATAGGAACTTTTAAAAGAGAAGCCATGTGGGTCTGAATTGATATTTTTCAAGAGGGTACTCTAAATTCAAACCTTTTGGACTTAGAATCACTAACCAAAGATTAGATTTATGTGAAGACTTTTGTTTAGAAATGTTAGGAGGGTTTATATAGTCTGTTTTTTGTAGTAAGAGGCTTAGACAGATTCAATAAAGATATTGACGCAGATAAGATACCTATAAATCTGTTGAGTCAAATTAGATGCAGGGAATAGAAAGAAATTAATGTTATTGGTGATTAACCCATATTAGTGAATTCTGATTTTCTATAATTGATTTAAATTTAAATATTTGTGCTTTATATACAGTACAGCCCAAAAGTTTGGACACACCTTCTCATTCAAAGAGTTTTCTTTATTTTCATGACTATGAAGGCATCAAAACTATGAATTAACACATGTGGAATTATATACATAACAAACAAGTGTGAAACAACTGAAAATATGTCATATTCTAGGTTCTTCAAAGTAGCCACCTTTTGCTTTGATTACTGCTTTGCACACTCTTGGCATTCTCTTGATGAGCTTCAAGAGGTAGTCCCCTGAAATGGTCTTCCAACAGTCTTGAAGGAGTTCCCAGAGATGCTTAGCACTTGTTGGCCCTTTTGCCTTCACTCTGCGGTCCAGCTCACCCCAAACCATCTCGACTGGGTTCAGGTCCGGTGACTGTGGAGGCCAGGTCATCTGGCGCAGCACCCCATCACTCTCCTTAATGGTCAAATAGCCCTTACTTTCAAAGTTTTCCCAATTTCTCGGCTGACTGACTGACCTTCATTTCTTAAAGTAATGATGGCCACTCGTTTTTCTTTACTTAGCTGCTTTTTTCTTGCCATAATACAAATTCTAACAGTCTATTCAGTAGGACTATCAGCTGTGTATCCACCTGACTTCTCCTCAACGCAACTGATGGTCCCAACCCCATTTATAAGGCAAGAAATCCCACTTATTAAACCTGACAGGGCACACCTGTGAAGTGAAAACCATTTCAGGGGACTACCTCTTGAAGCTCATCAAGAGAATGCCAAGAGTGTGCAAAGCAGTAATCAAAGCAAAAGGTGGCTACTTTGAAGAACCTAGAATATGACATGTTTTCAGTTGTTTCACACTTGTTTGTTATGTATATAATTCCACATATGTTAATTCATAGTTTTGATGCCTTCAGTGTGAATCTACAATTTTCATAGTCATGAAAATAAAGAAAACTCTTTGTATGAGAAGGTGTGTCCAAACTTTTGGTCTGTACTGTATATAAGAGTGTGGCCCTTATAGATATGCTCAATTTTAAGGTTAGAATTAAAGTAGTTATTCCTATGTAATTCCAAAATACATGACTGAAACTAGCACAAGTTAATGATCTCTTTCCTTAAGGATTTTTTGAATGGAGAGATGTAGACCCAGGTGTTAAAAGCAAATACTGACTCTTCCCCAGAACAATGACCTGAGTGTGGTAATGTGTATCTTGAAATAATTTGGTCTGGTCAGAAGATTAAGAGGAAGACTAGATGTTTGCTTAAATACAAAAGTCATTGGGCCAGATTTATCATTAGCTCAGGTCAGAATAATGGAGTGAAAAAGTCCCCAAAAAAGTCCCAAACGCTAAAACTGTGCACAAATTTGCGACTTTTTTCTGTTCTGCACTATGCTCGCCAGTTTTCTGAAAGTGGGCATGTTTTCTTATGTAAATGAATCTCTAGACAGATTTGCTATTGGGACTATTTAAAAAGTCGCAAAAAAGTCCCAAAAAAGTCGCAATTTCACTACAGTGAGGACCATGCTTATCTTATGAGACTTTTTAATAGAACATGCGACTTTTTCATAAAAACGTGTGACTTTTTCGTAAAGATGTGCGACTTTTGTAAAGCTGCTTACTGACGGATAAACTGCTACCGTCAAACCACATTTATTACAGTCTTAAAGGGACGATCATAAATCTGACTTGGCTAAAACTGACTTTAGCCATATATGAAAGTGGAGTGAGCTGTCAGAGTCATGATAAATCTGGCCCATTGTCTATTTCAGATCTCCTCAAGGTTTTGTCTAAAACATTAGTTAAAGTTTATGTCATTTAAATAATTAGAGAATATACATAAGAGAGAGATAAGTGCCTCGATTTTTATATGGAGTACTAGTGGCACCTAGTGTTAGGTAGACATTAAGGTTTAGAGTGTGACATTCATTATGGGAGGTCCTATTAGTTATCAAATGATGTCACTAGTTAAGGATAAAACTTGACCAATCCTTTTCCAAAATGAATTACAAGATGGTATGGGACTACAGAGGAGCGGTGATCGGGAGCTTCTTGAATCAGCTTGGGATGGTCATCTTGAGGACAGAAGAATCCATCTTTGGAATCCATCTTTTAATCCAGAGATCCACTTTTTGATACCTGGGGAAGCCATCTGACCAGCTATTCTACTATTCAAGCAATTCCATCCATCTCTCCATTTATTTGAAAATCCCGGTTGTATCCCTGAACTGTGAAGTTGATCTTTCCAGTCAGATCATCCGGTACAGTATAAATTTTTATACGGAGTCTTTATATTATACATATACATATTGCATTAACCATATTGTGTGGGTAGGATTTGTACTGAATTGAGTTGGATCTTGTAACTGCAGTATCAAAATCTAAATTTTGTTCACTATAAAGAAAAAAAAAAACTAAAGAACTGATTTCGTTCTAGTTATATATGGTTGAAAATATCTATATGTATAAGGAAATTTTCTGAATATCTAATCCATCTGTTGGCTGGGAGAGATCAAGGGTACGGTTAAGGAGTTGGGTTATTAAGATATCTGTAATTAGAGTATATTCGGTGGAATTATCTTGAGTTTTCATAATGACATATTTTTGATCATTATCAATCTATTATTGATTTTCAATTGATAAGTATTTGATTGTTACAGTTATAGTATATTATATATTATTTTGCATTAAAATTGTATCAATAAATTATATATATATTTTGTTTGTAACTGGGTTTTGTCTTCAATTCAACGCAGATCACAAGCTTGTTTTACCTTGGTATTTATGATAATAGATTAGAATCTCCTTAATTACAGATTCTAATTTATTCACATAAATAATATATAGACTGTCAATCGGAGACAGCATAAATATTCCGACACATTGACATTCCCTATATATTTTTTATTAATCCCTTCAACCCCGGGACTGCTTTCACCTTCCTGCCCAGGCCATTTTTTGCAAATCTGACACTTTATGTGGTAATAACTTTAAAACGCTTTTACTTATACAGGCCATTCTGAGATTGTTTTCTCGTCACATATCGTACTTCATGACAGTGGAAAAATTTTAAAATTTAAATTTCTCTACTTGTATAATAAATAATAATAATACCTCCAAAAACAGTAATTACTTTACGTTCCCCATATGTCTACTTAATGCTTTGATTTTTTTGAAAATGATATTTTATTTTTTGGGGACATTAGAAGTTTGGAAGCAAATCTTGAAATTTTTTGGAAAATTTCCAAAACCCTCTTTAGGACCAGTTCAGGTCTGAAGTTACTTTGTGAGGCTTACATAATAGAAACCACCCAAAAATGACCACATTTTAGAAACTACACCCCTCAAGATATACAAAACTAATTTTACAAACTTTTAGAACCCTTTAGGTGTTCCAGAAAAATTAATGGAAAATGGAAATGAAATTTCAGAATTTAACTTTTTTTTTTAAATTTTCAGTAGAAAAGCAAGGGTTAACAGCCAAATAAAACTCAATATTTATTACCCTGATTCTGCGATTTACAGAAACACCCCACATGTGATCGTAAACTGCTGTACGGGCACACGGCAGGGCGCAGTACAAAAGGAACGCCATATGGTTTTTGGAAGGCAAATTTAGCTGAACTGGTTTTTAGATGCCATGTCCCATTTGAAGCCCGCCTGATGCACCCCTACAGTAGAAACTCATAAAAGTGACCACATTTTGGAAACTACGGGATAAGGTGCCAGTTTTATTGGTACTATTTTGGGGTACATATGATTTTTAATTGCTCTATTACGTTTTTTGGTGAGGCAAGGTAACAAAAAATGGATATTTTGGCACCGTTTATTTAATTTTTTATTTTTACAGCGTTTACCTGAAAGATTAAGGCATGTGACTTTTTTATAGAGCAGATCATTACGGACGTGGCAATACCTAATATGTCAACTTTTTCTTATTTATTTAAGTTTTACACAATAATGGCATTTTTGAAACCGAAATAATGATATTTTAGTGTCTCTATAGACTGAGAGCAATAGCTTTTTTTATTTTTTGACCGATTCTCTTAGGTAGGGTCTGATTTTTTGCGGGATGAGGTGACGGTCTGATTGGTACTATTTTGGGGGCATTTTTGTGATGTAAGGTGACAAAAATGGCTTTTTTTACACCTTTTTTTATTTTATTTTTAACGGTGTTCACCTGAGTGGTTAGGTCATGTGATATTTCCTCTTTATTATTTTATTTTTAACGGTTTTCACCTGAGTGGTTAGGTCATGTGATATTTTTATAGAGCTGGTTGTTATGGACGTGGCGAGCTATAGTTTTTTTATTTTTTGGGCGTTTGTCTCAGGAGCTTATTTTTTGCGGGATGAGGTGACGGTTTTATTTATTTCAGTTTTTTATTATAAAATAAGGAGAAAGGGGCGTTTCTTTTCTTTTTTAATTTATAAATTTTATTAAAATCACTTTTTTTTTACTTTTTTTTTCTTTACTTTATTTATGATGTTCACTTTTGGGGGGTCTGATCCCCTCTGCAATGCATTACAATACATCTATATTGTAATGCATTGCCTATTCGTGTACTACAGTGAGTAGTAAACAAACAGATTGCCTAGGAAACCCAGCCTGAGTCTGGATTTCCTCGGCACCCGTAGAAGGCAGTTCCTGATGCCGTGCAAGGCATGAGCAGCCTCTACACAGCATCGGGCTGCCTTTGATGCATCGAGTCCCCGCCACAGCAGGGACTCGATGCGATCACTCACCCAACACAAACCCCTTCTATGTCGCGGTCAGCGTGGAACGCGGCATAGAAGGGGTTAATCCGCCGGCATTGGCTTTTACAGCGATGTCGGTGGATACAGCAGGGGCCCCAGCTACCACGGACTGCCGGGCCCCTGCAGTGATTGCGCGCGCACCGCTCCGGTGCCCGTGCGATCACTATGACGTACTATTACATCAAATTGCGGTAACACATTGGTTCCCATGACGTAGTAGTACGTCATAGGTCGGTAAAGGGTTAATCATTCCAATAACAGGGCATCTTAAGAGTCCTGTATTGTTATTTATTGGGAGTGGGTAATTGCCACGCGCCCCCTCCTTTCCTTCAATTCTTCCGTTTTAATAGCTTCTCCCATATTTCCTCTCGATCACTATTAAATTTCATCCATTGATCTAACTTGGATGTGGTCTCTCTTTCTCACGCTCCCTCTCAGGCGTGGAACCCTAATTTGCTGCTAACTGTGATCAACATGGTAGGTGCAGAAAAGAACATCGAAAGTTGATAGAGCAGATATCCAATTGGATCGTGAACATCACGGGGACGTGCTACATGGTGGGGCAGTATGTTTGCACACACCTACGTGAACTGACTGATGGGTCTGCCCTCTGTAACTTCTGGGTCTCCAAATTGGGCACATGGCCTGAGCTTGCCCTTTAGCCCTTGGAGGTGCTGGCCTGTCCTGCATTCAGTGTATTGTCTGAACGTGTGTTTAGCACGACTGGAGGGGGTTATCACAGGTTATATTTCCCAATGTTTTGGGGTGTACCCTAATTTAAAAAAATAAAAATAAATTTAAAACCAAAAAGCAGTGTAGGCTACCTCCTCCTCCTCCTCCTCCACCGCTTCCACTTACACCGCCACATCCACTGCCTCCTCAACCTCCTACTCCATATGGACCTCCTCCTCCTAGATCAAGATTATGATTTTTTATTTTTACGTATTTTATGTTATTTTAAGTAATTTCCCTATCCACATTTGTTTGCAGAGCACTTGCCATGCTCTTTACCACATTTTGATGCCATTGATGCCAAAAGTTCGGGTCTCCCTTGACTTCAATGGGGTTCGGGGTCAAGATCGGGTTCCGAACTCAAACTTTTTTGTGAAGTTCAGCCGAACCCGTCAAACCCGAACATCCAGGTGTCCGCTCAACTCTAATTATAATCTGTTTTCAAAATTGAACAAATAGTTCATTTGGTGTAAGAGAGGTCTTTTTCTGGGTTACATCCTTTCTCCTCAAATTCTGTATTGATCCGGCTAAAGTGCGAGCTGTTGTTGATTGGGCTAGGCCTACCTCCCTCAAGGCCCTTGAATGGTTTCTTGGCTTTGCCAATTATTATAGAAATTATATTAAAGATTTTTCAGTCATTGCCAAACCATTGACTGATTTAACCAGTAAGGGAGATGATCTTCTCAAATGGTCTCCTGTGGCTTTTTTGTCTGCCTTTGAGATGTTAAAAGGTAGTTTTTAATTGGGCACCGGTGCTCATCCAGCCTGATGTTACACAACCTTTTGTTGTGAAGGTGGATGCCTCTAAGGTAGGAGATGGTGCTATGCTATCTTAGGGACCATCCTCCTGTTACGCTCGTGTGTGGGAGGAAAACACCACACCGAGCGTAGGAGGGAAAGTGGATGCCGGAATAAGGCCTGGAAACTAGGGAAGGAATATGGACACCTCCTAGATAAAACCCTAACTCTAGTCTTGACAGACAACCAGTATGAACAGGCCCCAAAGGTAGGCAAGTTCATACACAGGATACCTAGAATCCTATCTCACCCTATAGGACCCTGGAACTAATGTCAGGACTGAGTCTACCTGTTCCTCCAAAGGGAAGGATGAACAGGAGTCCCTAATGACAAACAACAGGGAAAGGCAACACACTGTGTGTGTGCATATATACAGTGGAGGAAATAATTATTTGACCCCTCACTGATTTTGTAAGTTTGTCCAATGACAAAGAAATGAAAAGTCTCAGAACAGTATCATTTCAATGGTAGGTTTATTGTAACAGTGGCAGATAGCACATCAAAAGGAAAATCGAAAAAATAACTTTAAATAAAAGATAGCAACTGATTTGCATTTCATTGAGTGAAATAAGTATTTGAACCCCTACCAACCATTAAGAGTTCTGGCTCCCACAGAGTGGTTAGACACTTCTACTCAATTAGTCACCCTCATTAAGGACACCTGTCTTAACTAGTCACCTGTATAAAAGACACCTGTCCACAGAATCAATCAATCAAGCAGACTCCAAACTCTCCAACATGGGAAAGACCAAAGAGCTGTCCAAGGATGTCAGAGACAAAATTGTAGACCTGCACAAGGCTGGAATGGGCTACAAAACCATTAGCAAGAAGCTGGGAGAGAAGGTGACAACTGTTGGTGCGATTGTTCGAAAATGGAAGGAGCACAAAATGACCATCAATCGACCTCGCTCTGGGGCTCCACGCAAGATCTCACCTCGTGGGGTGTCAATGGTTCTGAGAAAGGTGAAAAAGCATCCAAGAACTACACGGGAGGAGTTAGTTAATGACCTCAAATTAGCAGGGACCACAGTCACCAAGAAAACCATTGGAAACACATTACACCGCAATGGATTAAAATCCTGCAGGGCTCGCAAGGTCCCCCTGCTCAGGAAGGCACATGTGCAGGCCCGTCTGAAGTTTGCCAATGAACACCTGAATGATTCAGAGAGTGACTGGGAGAAGGTGCTGTGGTCTGATGAGACCAAAATAGAGCTCTTTGGCATTAACTCAACTCGCTGTGTTTGGAGGAAGAAAAATGCTGCCTATGACCCCCAAAACACCGTCCCCACCGTCAAGCATGGGGGTGGAAACATTTTGCTTTGGGGGTGTTTTTCTGCTAAGGGCACAGGACAACTTATTCGCATTAACGGGAAAATGGACGGAGCCATGTATCGTGAAATCCTGAGCGACAACCTCCTTCCCTCTGCCAGGAAACTGAAAATGGGTCGTGGATGGGTGTTCCAGCACGACAATGACCCAAAACATACAGCAAAGGCAACAAAGGAGTGGCTCAAGAAGAAGCACATTAAGGTCATGGAGTGGCCTAGTCAGTCTCCGGACCTTAATCCAATCGAAAACCTATGGAGGGAGCTCAAGCTCAGAGTTGCACAGAGACAGCCTCGAAACCTTAGGGATTTAGAGATGATCTGCAAAGAGGAGTGGACCAACATTCCTCCTAAAATGTGCGCAAACTTGGTCATCAATTACAAGAAACGTTTGACCTCTGTGCTTGCAAACAAGGGTTTTTCCACCAAGTATTAAGTCTTTTTTTGTTAGAGGGTTCAAATACTTATTTCACTCAATGAAATGCAAATCTGTTGCTATCTTTTATTTAAAGTTATTTTTTCGATTTTCCTTTTGATGTGCTATCTGCCACTGTTACAATAAACCTACCATTGAAATGATACTGTTCTGAGACTTTTCATTTCTTTGTCATTGGACAAACTTACAAAATCAGTGAGGGGTCAAATAATTATTTCCTCCACTGTATATATATATATATATATATATATATATATACATATACACTCACCTAAAGAATTATTAGGAACACCATACTAATACGGTGTAGGACCCCCTTTTGCCTTCAGAACTGCCTTAATTCTACGTGGCATTGATTCAACAAGGTGCTGATAGCATTCTTTAGATATGTTGGCCCATATTGATAGGATCGCATCTTGCAGTTGATGGAGATTTGAGGGATGCACATCCAGGGCACGAAGCTCCCGTTCCACCACATCCCAAAGATGCTCTATTGGGTTGAGATCTGGTGACTGTGGGGGTCATTTTAGTACAGTGAACTCATTGTCATGTTCAAGAAACCAATTTGAAATGATTAGAGCTTTGTGACATGGTGCATTATCCTGCTGGAAGTAGCCATCAGAGGATGGGTACATGGTGGTCATGAAGGGATGGACATGGTCAGAAACAATGCTCAGGTAGCCCGTGGCTTTTAAACGATGCCCAATTGGCACTAAGGGGCCTAAAGTGTGCCCAGAAAACATCCCCCACACCATTACACCACCACCACCAGCCTGCACAGTGGTAACAAGGCATGATGGATACATGTTCTCATTCTGTTTACGCCAAATTCGGACTCTACCATTTGAATGTATCAACATAAATCGAGATTCATCAGACCAGGCAACATTTTTCCAGTCTTCAACAGTCCAATTTTGGTGAGCTCGTGCAAATTGTAGCCTCTTTTTCCTATTTGTAGTGGAGATGAGTGGTACCTGGTGGGGTCTTCTGCTGTTGTAGCCCATCCGCCTCAAGGTTGTGCGTGTTGTGGCTTCACAAATGCTTTGCTGCATACCTTGGTTGTAACGAGTGGTTATTTCAGTCAACGTTGCTCTTCTATCAGCTTGAATCAGTCGGCCCATTCTCCTCTGACCTCTAGCATCCACAAGGCATTTTTGCCCATAGGACTGCCGCATACTGGATGTTTTTCCCTTTTCACACCATTCTTTGTAAACCCTAGAAATGGTTGTGCGTGAAAATCCCAGTAACTGAGCAGATTGTGAAATACTCAGACCGGCCCGTCTGGCACCAACAACCATGCCGCGCTCAAAATTGCTTAAATCACCTTTCTTTCCCATTCTGACATTCAGTTTGGAGTTCAGGGGATTGTCTTGACCAGGACCACACCCCTAAATGCATTGAAGCAACTGCCATGTGATTGGTTGACTAGATAATTGCATTAATGAGAAATAGAACAGGTGTTCCTAATAATTCTTTAGGTGAGTGTATATATACACAAACAAAAGGGAAAGGAAACACTAATCTTCAATGAAGCGTTGGTAGCACCAGGAACTCAGCCGAGAACCAAACACAAGCTAACCACAAGTCCAACAGAAGATATAAACTTAAATAGTGGGAGAAAAAACAATAAATGGAGAAGGTTAAATGACCACAATAGCCACACCTTGGGAAAAAAGGTGTGGCAACCACCAGAAACAACACAGACGTCATTTGATCCAAAAGAACATGTCAGATTAAACCACATGTTGCCAGTCTCACAGATCTCCTGCCACCTGTCGTGGGAATGCCCGTATGTCTCGGTACGTCCGTGACAGTTCCCCCCCCCCTTCTACGGGTGACCTCCGGGTACCCAGGACCAACCTTATCTGGATGAGACCTGTTTAAGGGTTTGACTGGCATTTACGTCAGATGCCGATACACACATCCTCTCCTCTGGTCCATTACCCTTCCAGTGAACAAGATACTGAAGAGATCTATGGAGAAATCGAGAGTCAATAATCTTGGTGATCTGGAATTTCAAACTTCCATCTACCATGACAGGAGCGGGTGGCAAGGGGGACGACTCTAAAAGTTCAACATATCTCTTCAATGAAGAATTTGTGAAACACATTATGAGTTTTCATAGCCTGAGGAAGTTCAAGACGAAGAGCTACAGGATTAATAATGGCAGTGATCTTATATGGACCAATAAACCTTGGACCCAACTTCCAAGAAGGAACCTTCAACTTAATATTTCTTGTGCGGACCGGACCATTCATACGTTTCCTGTCAGCCACACGATTATAAACGTTGCCCATATTCATCAGGTAATTTAGAATTTTCCGCCATATAGAAGAAAATGATGCCGAAAAACATTCCTCCTCAGGGATACCGGAATACCGGAAGTATCAGAACCAGAGAATGCGCCAAATTGCTGGTGAGACCCATATGCCCCAAAAAAAGGGTGACTTACCAGTGGACTCCTGTCTATGATTGTTTATGGCAAACTCTGTCAAAGACCAAAATGAGGACGATTCCTCCTGGTTCTCAGAGACAAAATATCTTAAGTAAGTTTCCAGACTCTGATTAGTGCGCTCCATCTGCCGAGTACAGAATGCCTTCCAGAATCTGGACACAAACTAAGTCCCATGATCCAAGACCACGTCAGAGGGAATGTCATGAAGTTTCACAATGTTGTCAACAAACACTAGCGCAAGTGTTTATAGCATTGCCCGGCCTACCTAATGCTAAAAGTGCGCCATTTTACTAAAATGACCAACTACCACCAGAATAACTGTCTTTCCAGACGAATTAGGCAGATCAGTAATAAAATCCATAGACAAGTGTGTCCATGGTCTGGATGGGATGGGCAACGGAAGTAGAGATCCAGAAGGTCGAGCATGTGTCACCTTAGCGCGTGCACAGATACTACAGGCCAACACATAGTCGTCAACACACTTACGCAACCCCGGCCACTAGAATCTACGAGAGATGAGGTCAGCAGTGGATCTACTCCCAGGGTGTCCCATAACATCCGTACAGTGATGTTCCTCAATCACCTTATGACGCAATTCTGATGGAACAAACAATTTCCCAGAGGAGCAAGACTCTGGTGCGTTTTCCTGAGCCTCTAATACCTTCACCTCTAGGTCAGGGTATAGAGCGGATATCACCACCCCCTCCGATACTATCGGACTCCGTTTTTCTAAATCGCCACTTCCAGGAAAACTACATGACAAGGCATCTGCCTTGACGTTCTTAACCCCAGGACGATAAGTGACAATGAAATTGAATCTGATGAAAAACAAACACCATCTGGCCTTTCTGGGGTTCAGTCATTTAGCCGACTCCATGTAAGCCAGATTTTTGTGATCTGTGATCGGATAAATCGCCCCTTCCAACCAATGATGCCACTCCACAAAAGCTAACTTAGGGTACTTTCACACTTGCGGCAGGACGGATCCGACAGGCTGTTCACCCTGTCGGATCCATCCTTCCGCTATTTTGCCATGCCGCCGGACCGCCGCTCTGTCCCCATTGACTATAATGGGGACGGGGCGGAGCTCCGGCGCAGTACGGCAGTTCGCGGTTAGAGGCCGCCGGACTAAAAAGTCGGACATGCAGGACTTTTAGTCCGGCGGCCTTTCGCTGTGCACTGCCGTGCTGTGCCGGAACTCCGCCCTCGTCCCCATTATAGTCAATGGGGACGGAGCAGCGGTCCGGCGGCACGGTGAAATAGCGGAAGGACGGATCCGACAGGGTGAACAGCCTGTCGGATCTGTTCTGCCACAAGTGTGAAAGTAGCCTTAATGGCCAGCAACTCTCTGTTACCCACATCATAATTTCTCTCTGCGGCAGAGAGTTTTTTAGAAACAAAATGCACATGGGTGCCATTTACCAGGTGACCGGCCCTGCGATAAAACTGCTCCTACCCCCACCTCGGACGCGTCAACTTCCACAATGAAAGGTTGTGATACATCCGGCTGCACCAATATAGGGGCAGAAAAGAAGTACTCCTTTACCGCAGAAAAGGCTCACAACGCCGAATTAGGCCACACTGAGACATCAGTCCCTTTCTTAGTCATGTCAGTTAAGAGTTTCACCACTGTCGAATAGTCTGAATAAATTTTCGGTAATAGTTGGTGAACCCTAAAAACTGCATAAGAGCCTTCAGAATTTCTGGTCGATCCCAGTCCAATGCAGCATGGACTTTCTATGGATCCATTCGAAAACCTGAAGATGACAGCAGATAGTCCAAGAATTGCACCTCATGTACAGCAAAAACACACTTCTCTAATTTTGTATACAATTTATTATCTCTTAGGATCTGTAACACCTGTCTAACATGATCCTGATGAGTCTCCACGTCTGGAGAATAAATTAGTATATCATCCAAATACACGACAACAAACCTCCCCACCAGATGATGAACATCACAAAATGCTGGAAAACCGCAGGAGCATTGGTCAACCCAAAAGGCATGACCAAGTTCTCAAAGTGACCCTCTCGGGTATTATAAGCCGTCTTCTATTCATTCCCTTCCTTGATCTTGACCAGATTATATGCCCCCCTTTAAGTCCATCTTGGAGAACACCTTGGCATCAACAATCTGGTTAAACAAATCAGGGATCAAAGGAAGGGGGTAAGGATCACGGACATTAATCCGATTTAGGCCATGTCTGGTTTTCCGTCAGTTCAGAGTTCCGTCCTTTTTTTTAACAAAGAAAACCCTGCTGCCACTGGAGATTTGGAAGGTCTTATGTGTCCTTTAGCCAAACTCTCGGTAATATACTCTCTCATGGCCGTTCTTTCAGGTAAAGAAAGGTTATACAACCTAGATTTAAGCAACTTAGCTCTGGGAATAAGGTTGATAGGACATTCATATTCCCGACGCAGAGGTAAATCCTGGCATCCACTTTCAGAAAATACAGTCTGAAGATCCCCCTTGGATGCGTTGTATATGAAAAACCGCAGCACTCACTTGTCTTCAATTATGCAGGATTTATTCACCAACAAAAATGCAACGTTTCGACCGTCATGGTCTTTCTCAAGCAACAAATAATGTGAACAAAAACAGATATATATACACTCCCTCCCAGTAGGTCACATGACAAAATTAAATATGCAAATTATAAATCAATTATGTGAATTATCTAGATCTCACCAACCTGTTGTCTAATCTTTTATATCTGAATATACAGTGGAGGAAATAATTATTTGACCCCTCACTGATTTTGTAAGTTTGTCCAATGACAAAGAAATGAAAAGTCTCAGAACAGTATCATTTCAATGGTAGGTTTATTGTAACAGTGGCAGATAGCACATCAAAAGGAAAATCGAAAAAATAACTTTAAATAAAAGATAGCAACTGATTTGCATTTCATTGAGTGAAATAAGTATTTGAACCCCTACCAACCATTAAGAGTTCTGGCTCCCACAGAGTGGTTAGACACTTCTACTCAATTAGTCACCCTCATTAAGGACACCTGTCTTAACTAGTCACCTGTATAAAAGACACCTGTCCACAGAATCAATCAATCAAGCAGACTCCAAACTCTCCAACATGGGAAAGACCAAAGAGCTGTCCAAGGATGTCAGAGACAAAATTGTAGACCTGCACAAGGCTGGAATGGGCTACAAAACCATTAGCAAGAAGCTGGGAGAGAAGGTGACAACTGTTGGTGCGATTGTTCGAAAATGGAAGGAGCACAAAATGACCATCAATCGACCTCGCTCTGGGGCTCCACGCAAGATCTCACCTCGTGGGGTGTCAATGGTTCTGAGAAAGGTGAAAAAGCATCCGAGAAATACACGGGAGGAGTTAGTTAATGACCTCAAATTAGCAGGGACCACAGTCACCAAGAAAACCATTGGAAACACATTACACCGCAATGGATTAAAATCCTGCAGGGCTCGCAAGGTCCCCCTGCTCAGGAAGGCACATGTGCAGGCCCGTCTGAAGTTTGCCAATGAACACCTGAATGATTCAGAGAGTGACTGGGAGAAGGTGCTGTGGTCTGATGAGACCAAAATAGAGCTCTTTGGCATTAACTCAACTCGCTGTGTTTGGAGGAAGAAAAATGCTGCCTATGACCCCCAAAACACCGTCCCCACCGTCAAGCATGGGGGTGGAAACATTTTGCTTTGGGGGTGTTTTTCTGCTAAGGGCACAGGACAACTTATTCGCATTAACGGGAAAATGGACGGAGCCATGTATCGTGAAATCCTGAGCGACAACCTCCTTCCCTCTGCCAGGAAACTGAAAATGGGTCGTGGATGGGTGTTCCAGCACGACAATGACCCAAAACATACAGCAAAGGCAACAAAGGAGTGGCTCAAGAAGAAGCACATTAAGGTCATAGAGTGGCCTAGTCAGTCTCCGGACCTTAATCCAATCGAAAACCTATGGAGGGAGCTCAAGCTCAGAGTTGCACAGAGACAGCCTCGAAACCTTAGGGATTTAGAGATGATCTGCAAAGAGGAGTGGACCAACATTCCTCCTAAAATGTGCGCAAACTTGGTCATCAATTACAAGAAACGTTTGACCTCTGTGCTTGCAAACAAGGGTTTTTCCACCAAGTATTAAGTCTTTTTTTGGTAGAGGGTTCAAATACTTATTTCACTCAATGAAATGCAAATCAGTTGCTATCTTTTATTTAAAGTTATTTTTTCGATTTTCCTTTTGATGTGCTATCTGCCACTGTTACAATAAACCTACCATTGAAATGATACTGTTCTGAGACTTTTCATTTCTTTGTCATTGGACAAACTTACAAAATCAGTGAGGGGTCAAATAATTATTTCCTCCACTGTACTTGTCATTACCCTGTATATATTACATGCAGTGTAATTCCCTTAAGTATAATTATACAACAACAAAAGTGTTTACTTATAAAAACCTTGGTAGGAGTCTGGTTGGCACATCCTGGAGGGGACCTTCCTCATTGTTCTATGCTGTCAGAAAAGCGCGCGCATCTCAGCGTTTCCCTGTTGGAGGTGCGCACGCGCTGGGAACACGTGCGGGCACCCAGAGGGCGCGCTCATCCTAGCGTTCCTTCGTGATTAGTGCGCATCGGGTATGAGGCTAAGTTCCTTGCGCTGACGTGCTCCTTGTGTTGCTATAGTAACGTTCTAAACAAAACATGTGGGCGTGTCACATCGAGTCCTTAGTGTGATGTTTCAGCAGCTCCGTCTGTGTTTAATATTATCCTTATGTAGCGTATGTCTCTGCTCAAAATAATTGATTCAGCATTATCTTTATATCATGTATGCCGCTGCTCCAATTCTTGATTTAACCCTTTCAGGTAATTTTACAGTACCAATATTAGGCAGTTCTTGGCCTCAATTATAACCACAGAGTATGTCCATTTATATGTCTATATGTAATTTAGAGCAATTACGCTCCATAAATACCAATACATATATATATATATATATATATATCTGTCTACAGTTCATTGTCAAAAGGGATCCACAGTGGCAGAATATAGATTCTAAATTAAGCAGCATGAACTCTATCACTAAATCGATATCCATAATGCCGGGATTGAGCAACGGTCTTCTCTCAATAAATAACAGGTATCAGGTCAAGTGATTAAAAACCACGTTCATGGGCTCAATCAACCATAAAGGAGAAAACATACCCCCATTATTTTTGAAAAAGAAGGGTTTATATTGGGGTCGTCTCCTATTCTCATATGTTTTAGTCACTGATGGGGAACACGCTCCCCCAGGTTGTGTGGGGGAGGTATATCCCCTTAGGACATTCTACATATAATAGGCTAGGGGCGCTTCACCCATTACTATGGGAGAGTCGCCCCCACCCGTACCGCAGCCACTTGATTTACCCAATAGGATAAAGGGGTCATCCGTTCCCAGATTCTCTAGAAAAAGTTAAAAGAATGTATAAATAAATATATTCATTCATAAATCACAACCCCTAATGGTTGGGTACATCACTTCAATAAAACATAGGCTCACTGTACTGAACTGGACAGAGACATGTACTCCTCCACACTGTGATAGGACTATTATACATAATCCTAGCATTGAATATGTTTTAGTGAAGTGATGTACCCAACCATTAGGGGTTGTGATTTATGAATGAATATATTTATTTATACATTCTTTTAACTTTTTCTATAGGTATCTGCACTATTGGTGGAGACTGGGGGCACAATCGGAGAGGAGACCTCTGCTTCTGGAAAGTTCAGGCAGCGTGACTACTATATTAGGATCACTAATATAACGTATACCTATTGATACCTCTGACTGTGTTTTTTTATATGCCTGCATGATTGAACGGTTCAAGGTCAATGGGGATCCACTGGTAAATTAGATTAACTGGGAATTTGTCATCTTCACAGTGTGACCTCTACCATCTCTCTCGTACCTTTGCCTCTTGATAAATCGCCTTCTCTAAGATAGTACTGTAGGGTCTAGATTATCCACAAATGAACAAAGGGCTGGCATGAATGGGACGACCCCAGTAGAGACATTACAAAAGGGAGAATCTGGGAACGGATGACCCCTTTATCCTATTGGGTAAATCAAGTGGCTGCGGTACGGGTGGGGGCGACTCTCCCATAGTAATGGGTGAAGCGCCCCTAGCCTATTATATGTAGAATGTCCTAAGGGGATATACCTCCCCCACACAACCTGGGGGAGCGTGTTCCCCATCAGTGACTAAAACATATGAGAATACAGGGAGTGCAGAATTATTAGGCAAATTAGTATTTTGACCACATCATCCTCTTTATGCATGTTGTCTTACTCCAAGCTGTATAGGCTCGAAAGCCTACTACCAATTAAGCATATTAGGTGATGTGCATCTCTGTAATGAGAAGGGGTGTGGTCTAATGACATCAACACCCTATATTAGGTGTGCATAATTATTAGGCAACTTCTTTTCCTTTGGCAAAATGGGTCAAAAGAAGGACTTGACGGGCTCAGAAAAGTCAAAAATAGTGAGATATCTTGCAGAGGGATGCAGCACTCTTAAAATTGCAAAGCTTCTGAAGCTTGATCATCGAACAATCAAGCGTTTCCTTCAAAATAGTCAACAGGGTCGCAAGAAGCGTGTGGAAAAACCAAGGCGCAAAATAACTGCCCATGAACTGAGAAAAGTCAAGCGTGCAGCTGCCAAGATGCCACTTGCCACCAGTTTGGCCATATTTCAGGGCTGCAACATCACTGGAGTGCCCAAAAGCACAAGGTGTGCAATACTCAGAGACATGGCCAAGGTAAGAAAGGCTGAAAGACGACCACCACTGAACAAGACACACAAGCTGAAACGTCAAGACTGGGCCAAGAAATATCTCAAGACTGATTTTTCTAAGGTTTTATGGACTGATGAAATGAGAGTGAGTCTTGATGGGCCAGATGGATGGGCCCGTGGCTGGATTGGTAAAGGGCAGAGAGCTCCAGTCCGACTCAGACGCCAGCAAGGTGGAGGTGGAGTACTGGTTTGGGCTGGTATCATCAAAGATGAGCTTGTGGGGCCTTTTCGGGTTGAGGATGGAGTCAAGCTCAACTCCCAGTCCTACTGCCAGTTTCTGGAAGACACCTTCTTCAAGCAGTGGTACAGGAAGAAGTCTGCATCCTTCAATAAAAACATGATTTTCATGCAGGACAATGCTCCATCACACGCGTCCAAGTACTCCACAGCGTGGCTGGCAAGAAAGGGTATAAAAGAAGAAAATCTAATGACATGGCCTCCTTGTTCACCTGATCTGAACCCCATTGAGAACCTGTGGTCCATCATCAAATGTGAGATTTACAAGGAGGGAAAACAGTACACCTCTCTGAACAGTGTCTGGGAGGCTGTGGTTGCTGCTGCACGCAATGTTGATGGTGAACAGATCAAAACACTGACAGAATCCATGGATGGCAGGCTTTTGAGTGTCCTTGCAAAGAAAGGTGGCTATATTGGTCACTGATTTGTTTTTGAATGTCAGAAATGTATGTTTGTGAATGTTGAGATGTTATATTGGTTTCACTGGTAAAAATAAATAATTGAAATGGGTATATATTTGTTTTTTGTTAAGTTGCCTAATAATTATGCACAGTAATAGTCACCTGCACACACAGATATCCCCCTAAAATAGCTAAAACTAAAAACAAACTAAAAACTACTTCCAAAAATATTCAGCTTTGATATTAATGAGTTTTTTGGGTTCATTGAGAACATGGTTGTTGTTCAATAATAAAATTAATCCTCAAAAATACAACTTGCCTAATAATTCTGCACTCCCTGTAGGAGACGACCCCAATATAAACCCTTCTTTTTCAAAAATAATGGGGGTATGTTTTCTCCTTTATGGTTGGTTGAGCCCATGAACGTGGTTTTTAATCACTTGACCTGATACTCTGTTATTTATTGAGAGAAGACCGTTGCTCAATCCCGGCATTATGAATATCGATTTAGTGATAGAGTTCATGCTGCTTAATTTAGAATCTATATTCTGCCACTGTGGATGCCTTTTGACAATGAACTGTAGACAGAGAGATATGTTGGTAAGGCTGAGGTTCAGCCTGCATTTGTGGGAGGTGCTTGAGCCTATTTAAACCCCCACTTACCTCATCACAGTGGGCGTTCCGGTTCTTGGTGATTCACTGGCTAGTGTTCGTGTGTTTCCTGGTACCTACGGTCGACTGGTGGTAAGTAGGGGGGGGGCTCTTTCGCAGGGCAAGGACTGCGGTGGTCTGGCACCCTCCCTCCGCCTCATGCCCATGCGTGGAACGCATGGGCTTCCGGGTCCCCTCCTCCGCTCATCTCCCTGTGTTTCCTGGCGGTATGGCGTCAGGGAGCGCAGCCGGCAGCCGGCCCGGCTCATCCATCCTGGGGGGGGGGGCTTATCACTGGTCTGGCCGGCTCACCTCGTTCCCGGCACGGCGCACGAAGACACGCACTTCCTGGTCCCGGTCCCGGTCCCCGCCCGCTCCACTAGCTTTCCGGCAGCAGCAGGGACGAACCTGCGCTATCCGGCATCTACCCGATCGGGGGGGGGGGGGGGTTGTGTTCCTGGGCGAGGCTGCACCTCGGGTCCGGCATAGAAGCCGGTGCACATAGGCATGCGTTCCAGGCTGGAACGCACTTCTCTTCCGGCGCTTCCAGTGACGTCACCCGCCCCCTGCCCGGTCTCCCTGGCTGCAATGTCAGCTTGTGTTCCACGCTGGGCGCGGGCTCACGGGCAGCCAGGCCAGACGGGGAGAGGGGAAAGAAAAGAGAAAAGAAGTATAAATAAATAAATAAATAAAATTAATTAATTAATATAAAGTGTGTACAGCAAACCCGCCACATAGTCTGTGTCGACCAAAAAAAAAAAAAAGGAATGAAAATAGAAGTACGTTCTGCAAAACCCGCCATATAGTCCGCATAGACATAAACGTCCAAAAAAAAAAAATATATAGAAGTATTTACAGCACAAAACCCGCCATATAGTCGGTATCGACAAAACCCGCAATAAAAAAAGAGAAAAAAAGAAAAAAAACAATATATAGAAGTATTTACAGCACAAAACCCGCCATATAGTCGGTATCGACAAAACCCGCAATAATAATAAAAAATAAAAAAAAAGATTTCCCCTGTTTTTTCCCCTGTCCCACGTAGGACCGATCTGGCTCCATCCCACCTCGGGCACCTGGTTACGTCCAGGGTGTCTGGTCTTCCTGGTTCGCCCAGGCCACCGTGTTTGGTCATGTTGCCAAGTCTTTATCGACCGGTCACAGTCGGGTGTCCGGTCACGGTTTGGTGGCGCCTCCTCCTTCCCTGGTACGCCCAGGGCTCGGTTCACTGCTGGTACGCCCAGGTCTTCACGTTTTTTCTTGTCTATCACACGGGTTCACGCACCTGTCCTTCGGCTTTCAAGTCTTCCAAAGGGGCCGTCCTCGGCTTCTCCCCTGGTCATTTTTGCTTTCCGTAACTCCTAGGTTCATGGCTTACCACTGCCCTTCGCGGGCCGCTGCTTCGCGCAGCCTCTATTTCATGGCTACGCGCCTTCTCTCCTGTCAAACCGCCTGGTACGCTCAGGCGGCTCTCTTTTCGGTCAGGTGTCCGATCTGATGCGCTCGGATTGTCACTTGGCCTTAGGGTGAGCCCCAGCCTGGCCAGTTCGCCTGGTTCCGCAGGTTGGTGGGCACCCGTGTCCTCTGCGCTTTCAAATGTTTTTCGCCTGTTGCTTTATTTACAGAAGTTTGTTCCCAGTTCTCCGTTCCTTTCGGTCCTGTTCAGGTAAGTTCGCACTGGCACCACCTCGGTCCCAGTCAAGTCATAACCAAGGTTAATTGTCTTCATCTGTTCGGTTAGGCCAGGTTCGACTGAGCCGTCTCGTGAAATTCCGTTAACGGTACGTGTCTCTCTGTCGTGCACCAATCCAAATTCCAGTACGTCGTCACCCTCTTTTTTTTTTTTTTTTTTTCCTTTATTTTGTCATGCCTTGTATTTTTTAGCTGCTCTGCCATGTCTCGAGCCTCGGACATAGAGGACGGCCTTTCCATCTCCGGCTCAATCGTGTCAAGCCAAGCGGGTCCCTCATCCCTTCGGAGCTGGACCATCCCAAAACTGTTGGCCGAGTTAAACCGAAGAGGCATTCCACACCCGGCCACCGCAAGAAAGGCAGAGCTATACAAACTGCTCATGACCAGCCCCAGCACCGCGGCAGTGCAGCCGGAGGCGTCGGCCATCCAGTTGTCCCTGGTGCAGCTACAGGCGACCCTGAATTCCCTGGTGGACTCGGTGGCGGATGTTCGGGCAAGGGTTTCGGAGCTCGAATCCCGGCCACCCGTTGTACCCCCGGCTCCCGTTCCGCTGATGACTCCCTCTACATCAGGCTGGCTGGCTACAGGTACGCCAAGACCCATTCCACAAGTGTCCCCCTCTCACTTCATTCCTGATAACCTTAAGAGAGACATCCTGGCGGGGAAAGATGTCAATCTGGCATCAATCCTCATTGCCGCTCAAGATATTCCCGAGAACCGGGTCATCAACTGTGGCGATGTGTCGGTGGTCCTTCGGGCCAAGGATTCGCGGCTCAACCGCAAGTTGACCATCCCGGAATTTGTCCTGGCCTTCAGCCTCTTCAGGGACATCGTCTGCACTGCACAGCCAGAGAGAAGAGAGGAGCTGGACAGCTATTTGTACCTGGTCACTGACCTAGGGCACAAGTATGGTGGGTCGGCCTTCTATGACTACCACCGTTCCTTTGCAGCTAAGGCGGCGGCAGCTCTGGCCCAGTTCCAGTATGTCAACAGCTGGTCCTTGATTGACACCGAGCTCTTCTGCCGTCACTTCGCTGGCCTCAG
Organism: Bufo bufo; assembly: GCF_905171765.1. Lineage (NCBI taxonomy): Eukaryota > Metazoa > Chordata > Amphibia > Anura > Bufonidae > Bufo > Bufo bufo. The sequence continues at coordinate 75,864,399 of NC_053396.1, forward strand.
GGCTCCCAACTGTGCGACGTGTCAGTCGATTTTCCACTCCTCTGAATGGTGCCCCAATACCGCGCACCCGTCTCAGGACAGGGCCATCCCGGGGACCTCTGGGTCATTTCCATCCAACCCCTCCACGGACAAGCTCGGCAGACCTATTGTCTACCTGGGGAAGAGCCAGGTCTGCAATAACTTTAATTCAGGGGGGTGCTCATATGCCAGCTGCAGGTCACTCCACGTCTGCTCCCTGTGCTTCAGGGCCCACCCACGGTCCGCCTGCCCAAAGAAATCTTCCAAAGGTTCCTGACTAGCGGACATCAACGTGGACCTCTTGGCGGCACTCCTTCGCGATCACCACGATCAGGACTTCGTGGCGTTCCTGTTGGCAAGCTTCCGCCAGGGGTTCCACACAGGGCTCATCACTCTGCCGCAGGTGCCTTGGGAGGGCAGGAATCTGCTGTCCGCCAACCTGGACCCTCCAGCAACTAGCGAGTTGCTCCAGTCGGAAGTATCCAAGGGGTTCCTCATAGGCCCGTTCTCACGCATCCCGTTTTCCTCATGGCGCATTAACCCCATCGGCTTAGTGGCAAAGAAGAACACCAATAAAAAAAGATTAATTTATGATCTGTCCGCCCCTCATGTGTCCGGTATTCCGAGCCTTAATTCTCTGATTCCCTCGGAAGAATTTTCCATGCGTTATTCCTCAGTGGACGACGCCATCCAGGCCATCCTGTCGCATGGTAGAGGCGCTTGGCTGGCAAAGGTTGACATTGCGGATGCATTTAAACTCCTTCCCATCCTGCCGCAGTTATGGCAATTATACGGCATTGAGTGGGCCGGCCAGTATTTTTTCGCCAACAGGCTCACGTTTGGATCCAAGAGTAGCCCATGGTTATTCGACCAGCTGGCCAAGGCGCTACATTGGATCCTGATCCATCACGGGGGCCTCCGGTCGGTCATCCACTACCTCGACGATTTTCTTGTTGTCGAGGATCCGCAGGGCGGGTCCGGCATACTCACCGTCCTCCTCGGATTGTTCGCCAGTCTGGCTGTTCCGATCGCGGAGTCAAAGACTGAGGGTCCTGCCACGAGGGTCTCATTCTTGGGCATCGTCCTGGATTCGGTTCTGTTGCAAGCCAGCCTACCGGAGGAGAAACTCACTCAGTGTCGGGAGGTCATTTCCCATGCGGCAGCCACGGGATGCTTCACTAGAGTCGAGTTGCAGTCTCTTCTGGGGCGGCTCAACTTTGCCTCCAGGATTATGCCCCAGGGAAGAACCTTCAGGTCAAGGCTGCTCCAGCTTCTTCCCTCGGCACCTGAACAGGACAGCATCATCCGATTGGACGGCCAGGCCATCGCAGACCTGGCCATGTGGGAGTTGTTCCTGTCCCGATGGAACGGCGTCTCCTTTTTCATATCACCTTGGTCTTCCTCCTGCCCGACCATTTTTTCAGACGCAGCTGCATCTTGCGGCTACTCTGCCATTTGGGGTTCCCAGTGGCTAGCGGATCGTTGGCCCAGTACCATCTTAGAGGAGGCTGAATCCATCCGCACCTCCTCTCTGTTGGAATTGTACCCCATCGTGGCAGCTGCTCAGGCATGGGGCCACCTCTGGGCTAACTTGCCGGTGATGTTTGTGACAGATAACCAGGCCTTGGTCGACATCTTGGCCAAGGGCAGGGCCAAGTCCCCCAAGATCATGGCGCTGTTGCGCCAGCTGGTTTGGCTGGCCCTGTCACATAACTTCCACGTGCATTGTAGCCACATCCCGGGGGAGAGGAATGTAGCAGCCGACGCGCTGTCTAGATTTAATTTTGAACTCTTTTTCCAGGTCATGCCGGAGGCCGAGCCTCGCAGATATCCCACCCCGCCTTTCAGTTCCCTGACAATGGACTAGGCATGCTCGTCTCTTCAGCAAGGGACCTTGCGCAGCAGTCCCTTGCCCCAAACACGGCCAGGAACTACCTTTCAGGCCTGAAAACCTTCCATGAGTTTTCACGTCTGCACCCGCAGGCTGGCCTGGCGGACATTCCTTACATCATGGCCTTCATCGCCCATTGCCACCACCAGTTACACCTCTCCTACAACACCATTAAGTTGTACCTAGCGGGCGTCCAACACCACACCATGCTCCGCAACCCAGGGGGCGGGTCCATTTTTTCTGCGCACGCAGTCAAGGCCACCTTACGAGGGGTCCAGAAGGGTGGGTCCAATCCCCCGTCCCGCAGGCAGGGCGTCACGGGGAAGATGTTCCGGAAATTATCTTCAGCCCTGGATGGTGCTCCTTTTGGGCCCTTTCCCAGCTTAATCATCAAAGCTGCCATGTACTTAGCATTTTACGGCTTCCTTAGGCCAGGCGAGTTCACGTGCAGTACGGCGGGACGGTGCAGCCTGCACAGAGAGCAGCTGGTGAGGGTTGTTGACCATTACGCGCTGAAGATAATTACCACCAAAACCAGTCAAGCTGGCCCCCCGGTGGAGGTCCAGTTTTTCCCACTAGTAATGAATGGTGCCCGTTACAGGTGTTTGACCAGCTCATCCTCGCCCTCCGGGATGCGCCACCTCACAGCCCTCTGCTTCCCCATCTGAAGGGAGCTCTCACCACGGCGCAATTCATCAGCCACATCCGCACGGTGGCTGCTGGCTTAGGATTGGACTCAGGAGCGATATCCGGTCATTCCTTCCGCATTGGTGCAGCCTCCGCGGCTTCCCGGCGGGTCCCCGCCTACGTCATCCGAAAGATGGGGAGATGGCGTTCGTCTTGCTTCACCAGATACATACCTAACCCGCAGGTGGAAATTTCGCAGGCATTTCGGTCTTTGGTGTTATAAGGTAATAAAGTCTTGCACCTTAACTATATTGTTGTCATTTTGCCCCCTTTTAGGCTACTCTCATACCCGGCTCCAGGCACACCCCAGCCGGTTTAGGTTCCAGGCAGGCACGCTGCCCAAGTTTCGTATTTAGCCTTGACCACAAGTTGGTAAGGCTGAGGTTCAGCCTGCATTTGTGGGAGGGGCTTGAGCCTATTTAAACCCCCACTTACCTCATCACAGTGGGCGTTCCGGTTCTTGGTCCCACCCACCCATTCCCTTCATTTCAAGGGTCCTCCTTAGGGTAGCCCCCTTTTAGGCTACTCTCATACCCGGCTCCAGGCACACCCCAGCCGGTTTAGGTTCCAGGCAGGCACGCTGCCCAAATTTCGTATTTAGCCTTGACCACAAATATATATATATATATATATATATATAAATATATATATATATATATGTATTGGTATTTATGGAGCTTAATTGCTCTAAATTACATATAGACATATAAATGGACATACTATAATTGAGGCCAAGAACTGTATATTTTGGTACTGTAAAATTACCTGAAAGGGTTAAATCAAGAATTGGAGCAGCGGCTTACATGATATAAAGATAATGCTGAAAAGCCATGTCTGTGTGCTGGGATCTGAGGCCTGTGCTGGGCTGGAGAGCGGAGACCCGTGTGTCAGGGGAACAGGCCGCCTAAAGCTTTTATTTGGACTTTCTGAGTCAAAACTGCCACCAAGGTGACTTTTGTTATATTAACTTGCCATTGGGTGTGAAGTAACACCGACACTGCAAAAGTGACGTTTTGTTTTTGGCATCATGTGTGAATAAACACTGAAGTTTGAATTACGAACTTGTATTTTTCCTCTGTACTGCGCCCGCTTATCCTAACTACCAGAGCAAATTCCCACACTGCCAAATACGGAGGAAAAGGTTTTTGTCCCTGGCGGACTTTGCTATAACAACCATGTTAGCTCCTCTAGTGGCATTTCACCTTTCTATTGTAACTAGGATTTTAATCCAAGCTTTTCCTCTGTATTTGGGTCCAGCTCTATAAATCCTGCTGTGGATGCTATCTTTGACGATCTGTGCAGAGTTTCGGACCTGGCTCGCAAGAGCCTGGAAAAAGCTCAAAGCATCCAATGTGATCAAGCAAATAGAAAGCAGTCTGTAGGTCCAACATTTGTGTTGGGTGATCTAGTATGGCTTTCTACAAAAAAAATTACATCTCAGAGTACCTTCTAGTAACATAGTAAGATAGTACATGAGGCCGAAAAATGACATTTGTCCATCCAGTTCGGCCTGTCATCCTGCAAGTTGATCCAGAGGGAGGCAAAAAAAAAACTGTGAGGTAGAAGCCAATTTTCCCCACTTTAGGGGAATAAAAAATTCTTTCCCGACTCCAATCAGGCAATCAGAATAACTCCCTGGATCAACGACCCCTCTCTACTAGCTATAGCCTGTAATATTATTTCACTCCAGAAATACATCCAGGCCCCTCTTGAATTCCTTTATTGTACTCACCATCACCACCTCCTCAGGCAGAGAGTTCCATAGTCTCACTGCTCTTACCGTAAAGAATCCTCTTCTATGTTTGTGTACAAACCTTCTTTCCTCCAAACGCAGAGGATGTCCCCTCGTCACTGTCACAGTCCTGGGGATAAATAGATGATGGGATAGATCTCTGTACTGACCCCTGATATATTTATACATAGTAATTTAGATCTCCCCTCAGTCCTCTTTTTTCTAAAGTGAATAACCCTAAATTTGATAATCTTTCAGGGTACTGTAGTTGCCCCATTCTAGTTATTACTTTAGTTGCCCTCCTCTGGACCCTCTCCAGCTCTGCTATGTCTGCATTGTTCACAGGAGCCCAGAACTGTACACAGTACTCCATGTGTGGTCTTACTAGCGATTTGTAAAGTGGTAGGTCTATGTTCTTATCACGGGCATCTATGCCTCTTTTGATGCAACCCATTATCTTATTGGCCTTGGCAGCAGCTGCCTGACACTGGTTTTTGCAGCTTAGTTTGCTGTTTATTAAAGTTCCTAGATCCTTTTCCATGTCAGTGTTACCCAGTGTTTTAACATTTAGTATGTACTGGTGACTTGCATTATTCCTTCCCATGTGCATAACTTTACATTTGTCAGTGTTAAACCTCATTTGCCACTTATCTGCCCAAGCCTCCAATCTATCCATTTTCCTCTGTAGTAGTATACTGTCCTCTTCAGTATAAATTACTTTACACAGTTTAGTGTCATCTGTGAAAATTGATATTTTACTATGCAAGCCTTCTACAAGATTATTAATAAATATATTGAAGAGAATAGGGCCCAATACTGACCCCTGAGGTACCCCACTAGTGACAGTGACCCAATCTGAGTGTGTACCGTTAATAACCACCCTCTGTTTTCTATCATTCAGCCAGTTACTTACCCACATACAGACATGTATTGTTAAATATAAAATAACACAAAGAAGGAAACAACGCATTTCGTGGGATCAGCGGGTCCATTTAATCAAGTTAGGGTTTTATACAAGATATATGTAGGTCACGGATATATATATAGGTGTCTAAAAGGTGCCAAAAATGGAGGGGTGTGTCCATGTGGAAAAAGAAGATGGCTCATTTACGCTGTTATAATCGAAATATAAATTTACACTAATGATAGGTTGCTGACAGGCGCTGACATGTGTATCCATGATGCATGCGCGAGATTATGGCTCAGCAAACGCATTACGTCCGGCAATGAGGAGTGAATAAATTAGCAGTGGGCCAGTGCTGGGCTCCAGGAGAAGGGGCGCATCTGGACTCCAACGCACGGAGGGACAGCCCCTTGGGCTCCTTACTCAGGTAATTACCATAATAATAAAAGCGATTGTCTAGACAAATTAAAACACTTAGGGTAGTAATACTAGTATATTTTAATACAAAACGAGCAAACTGATGTGATGATGATAAAAGCTCTGTCACTAAAATCCAGGTGACAGAATCCCTTTAAGGCCGATAGATTGGAGTATGATGAGGAATAGATCTATAGTAAGTCTATAGTGGCAAATACTGCAGAGAGATTGAAGAGAATTAGTGAAGAGTAGTCCCCATTGCCTCCTGACACCTAAAGGCAATTTGTCACTTGGGGAAGGACAGTTTATGTAGAATGTAGGGTGCAAAAATCAGATTGTGATGGATGAAAGAGAGTTAGCAGAGAGATAACGGATGAAGCAAGAGTAGACCAGACACTCCAGGAGTTTATATATGAAGGGGAGATTAGAGACAGGTCTGTAGTTAGCTGCTCTGGATGGGTCAAGAGAAGTTTTTTTTTTATGGGGATATGACAGAATTTTGAAAGAAAATGGGAAGATACCAGCAGTCTGTAAGAAGTAAGTTTGAGGTGCAAGCCAGGGTTGCTTTTCCTCTCTGTTTGGAGGTTCTGAGTGTAGGGAGCATGACTTCATTCAGGCTTCAGAGTCATTATAGTGTTTTGCAGACAGCTCTGGACAGGAGATGGAGGAGATTGGGGACAATGATGACTGTAGAGAGTCTGTGAGTTTCTTAATGTCAATGGAATGTAGATTCCTGAGTAGTAAGAAGCTCCACTCCTCGTCAAACTCAAATTGACAGGTTGACATGCCCCTTTCTCCTCCCACAACCTCTCTAAGGTATGCCCAAAGCGCCGCCCATCACACACCCCAAACCACGCCTAATTACCGCCCATTCAACGCCCCTTATACTGTCAATCACTCTCCCCGTCGACATGACATTTCTGAATCCAAAACATGCCCTTATTTTTTGCCGGCAGCGTCCATTTTGTGAAATACGGCGTCCATTTTGCGAAGGGCATGGTATGTCCGAGCATGTTGAAGCCATTGTTCGGACATGTCCTAAGACTTTACATTTTGTCGCGTTATGGAAATATAGCGTCCATTTTTTGAAGCGCGTCAGTGGTATGTCCGAGCATGTTGAAGCTGTGTTTGGACATGTCCTAAGACGTTACATAATTGTAACGTATACATAATTGTTTAATGTGCTTTGTTACAAAGGAACGTACAACACGGTCATTTTTTCTAAAATCACTCGTAAATATTTTTAATACATTTTCAAAAGCCAGCCTTTATCGATACAATGTAAGATATAGATGCAGTAATGCCCACAGACCGAACTTACGGCGTCCTGTGTTTGTCTGTTTTGATACTTTATAGTCTTAAATAAAAATTTCAATTTTTGTCCTATTTCTAGCCCCACAGCTATCACAGATATTCAACATTTATGGCATGTCATCTATTTACCTATCTCACATCTTTTTACCCGGTTGTCAAGCCTGGGAATGGTGTAGTGGCATACCAGTATAACAGTTATAATGAAAGCGATACTTTCACTTGACACGCGAAAAACCGCACACAGCATACCGCAATGTGTGAACATATGCCAAGCTGTGAAAGGCAATGAGCAATAGTCAGTCTACTGTATGAGCAGCTGTTCCCAATACCAAAGCAGCTGGCAGTTATAATGAAAGCGATACTTTCACTTGATACATGGGAACACACGGTTATGAATATGGTAATTGAGGTGTGATAGTCTGTCCTAGCACATTCAAAATCCTATATAAACAGACACTGTGTATATAACAACACATCACAGATTCAAATACAGAAGACAGCTGTAACGGTCACGTACACACACACAGGGGGGAGGATGGTGACCACTGCGCTCCACCCTCACCCCTGGCCCTGCCTACTTGCCTTACGAGTCCTGATGACAGGGGACAACTGGACGGCAGTCCCTAACTTGGTATACGTGCGGGAAAGACAGACAAGACAAATAACGGATAGTGAACGGACCGGGTCAAAACCGAGAGGACAACGCAGTACAGAGGGATAAGCAAAGAAAGGTCAGGAGAAGCCGGGGTCATAAATACCAGGAGAGTCGAGAAGTACCAAAGGAGTCCGCAAAGAATAGTCAGGTGGAAGCCGAGGTCAATATATCAGGAAGGATGCGCAGTACAGGAGGAGCAGGCAAAGGATCGTCAGGGAACAGGATCAGGTAAGTACACAGGTATCCAACAACTGCCAGGAACCTAAATTAACAGGCAACCTGTGGCCAGCAGGCTGCCTGTATTTATAGTGGGAAGTGAGGGTCATGTGACGTGGCCAGCACCGATAGACCGACCAGTCGAGCACCGAGTGATCAGCTCCTCACTCAAGGCAGACCAAGGAGCAGGGAGCCTCCCAGCTAGCAAAGCCGCCCTGGGAACAAGGTCAAACACATATCCTCGCTCCTGAAGCTAAGCAGCAGGTCTGCGCAGTTGAATAGCAAGGTAAGAATGACATCTTATTACCGTTAACTATTTTGTGTTATTTTAGCCATATATTCACTGTGCTGTATTGTTTCATACATATGTAATTGTAGTGATTTATTGAATATATTGTTTACAAAGTTTTTACTAAAAGACAGCACATTTGAATAGCATGGTAAAAATGACAGCTTATTACCTTTAACTATTTTGTGTTATTGTAATGAGCCATATATTTTCTGAGCTGTATTGTTTCATACATATGTAATTGTAGTGATTTATTGAATATATTGTTTACAAAGTTTTTACTAACTACGCATGTTGATTACAGAGCATGTACACGATATATTGATTATATATATATATATATATATATATATATATATATTACCCAGATAGTGTTTTGCCTGTCTATTTATATAAACTAATTTGTGTAGCAATTGTATATTACGCTGCTCATCATTTCCGACGTGCAAATGCTGCTAGCCGTCGGAGATTTTTATGAGTCTTCCGTTGATGACATCAGAAAGAAGATTATTTCAGATAAAGCTACAGACGTTGCGACAACAGCCCAGCAGGCCAATTCATACAAAACGGGATACAGCGCCGCGACATCGCGGATGGATGGTAAGTGTAATTATTGATGTTTTATTATGTAACGCTGTCATATTAGCTTTTGTTACATTTCAAGCATGTTTATTATAGGAGGGGGCATTGACAACATTCTAAGACCTGCGAACGGCATTACGTGTATGCAAAATACGGCGTGTTCAATTGCCATGACCCCTGGGCCCAGCAATTCTGATGAACTAAGGGAGAATGAGCCGCCGAGTATTATTAATCTCAACACCAGCGTCAGGCCATATAAAACAGCAACGCATACGATCCAAAGCACGTAAGTCGCAATCCTCATTGTTGATGCATTCTATTTTAAACAGCATGTATATTTCTAACACTCTTTTTAAAATCGTAGCAATGAAAAGAAAAATGTATACGATTGATGATATTGCAACAGTTGTGTCATGCGATATAAAACAACAACAGCAAAGCAGCCGACCTATGAAAATAAAAATGGACATGGCCCGTGTTTCCAGAGATAGACCAAAGAAATCTAAGATCCCCGGTAAGACTCTCTGATAGCCTCTTAAATAGCATTGTCTATAGCTTTAAATGTATATAGATTATAATAGCGATCCTTTCCATCTAATTTCAGTTTTTAAGACGCCGGGGAGTGGTGCAAAGGTTGTAACAAATACTTGGACCCCAGACATGCCAGAGCTGTGCACCAGCACCCGTGACAGTTGGCGAAATGAAGATTCAGCTATAGCAATTATCGAATGTCCTAATGCGCGTGAGTTGCAATAAAAGCGTCACACTATTGTAATGTAATGCGTCCTAATGTTTGTTTGACCAAGCACATTTTTTAAAAATTGCATTCGAAGAGCTATAACTTTTTTAGTTTTTTTAAAATGTACTTGTATGAGGTCTTATTTTTTGCAGGACAAGTTATAGTTTTTAATGCACCATTTTAAGTACATGTAATGATTGATCAAAGCCAGCCGTTTAGCTAAAACCCCCTTTGTTTACGTCAGTAAAAACACGTATGGGTGGTCACTAAGGGGTTAAATTTTAGCCAGAAGAAAAGAAAGCTTAAAAATTTGTTCCGGTAAAGAGAAACAATGATCAAACACTCAGCGACCAGAACCGTTATCGCCGGCCTGAAATTCTCATGAAAACACAGAGGTCTCCACAGGGTGGTGAGCCAACGTGCGTGATAAATGATATTCCAGATTTGCGCGACATAACAGCCATGCCCGATACCCCAGATACACAGACTTTTAAAAGACGTATTACATTTGACATGTCAGACATACACTACGACGCACAACAGACCGATCCGTGTCAGACAAACAGTGCACAATATCAATACGTACCTTTTGCTCACTCTTGTTCGTGTTGGGACGAAAATACATACGATGTTTTGAGGTCTGTCGCTCGCTACAACGACAAAATGTTACGTGTAATGAACTATTTAAAATGTACTGTCAAAGACTATGATTTTAGCATTTAACAGCCCCAGCAAAATTAGTGTGAGACAAATACACGCAGCGCATGACAAATATACAAGACTGATCGCCCATATTGACGCGCTTGAAAAAGAGATGGCAGGGGTGAATTGACTAGAGATGATTGGAGGTGGTTGTCCTGTTAAAAACACAAAAACATCTGTAAGGTCGCAAGCTAGAAAGTTAAAACAGGCTATAAAAATGTACTTTGCTGCTAGACTCTCTAAAAAAGGTTAAAAAAAAGGCACCAATGCTGTATCAGGACTGACACACCGGCATACATTAGAGTAGAACAAATTCCAAGCCGCCCGCAGGTGATGCAAGAATGGCACACTCGCTGAAACAGTTCACAAACTATCAGGCCGACAACTGATCAAACAAATCGATTTACAACCACACGGCTCACAAACTGATGGAATCCCCATTAACACAGATGTTACAGATGAAGCCCCTGAACCCCACAACGTTACACCCGTTTATTTAGAACGTGTATTCCATCAACAGCGTGACTTAGTGAATTTTAACAGCTCCATGTACACAGAACATTTTAGATTCGTTAACCTGGAATCCGTTCAATCATTTGTTGGAGCTATTGATGCAATTAACGCGTCTGTACAAGCTTAGATAGGGTTAGATAGGGTTTTACAGGACGCTGAGCCGGGTGATTTTATTCAGCTGCGTTTAGACGGCGGCGAGATGTTTTTTCAACGTGGCATACTAGAGATGAATCTAGCGCCAATTTTTTTTTTTAACAACATCGCTAACGCTTTACAGAGTAACGCGGAGTGCATAGCGGGTAATTCACTTAAACTAGTTATCGTTGTCAGGAACCGTCGCGGCGGTACCAGAAGGTGCTTGGGTGCAGTCGCTTATAGTCAGATTATTGAATATAAAAAACTATATTTGTATGACTTTAACAATTACGATAATAATGTTTGCCTGGACGCTAGTGTGTACGCTATTTTAGAGGGTGAATCTGTAAGCGATACTGTGTTAGAGAAAGCGCAACAACTGCATCGAGATTTACAAATACCCGAAGGGCATTTGGTATCTTTTAGTGATATTGCAGTGTTTTAAAAACATTTAAACACTACAATTAAAGTTTTGTACCACAATAGAGGTCAGTGGCGTTATTATCATACAGATACGCCAGCTAGAGAAAAGATTGTCTAAATATTACATCATTAAAAGCATTATTACGGAATTAAAAATGTGAAAGCTTTTATTGGGGCCAGCTTTTTTTGCGAAAAGTGCAGCTCTGTATACAGCCATAAATACGAGCACGGTTGTCTGCAGTTTTGCAAAGCGTGTCAACGGGCAGACTGCGTTGAACAGAATGATAATGTACGCTGTCCAATATGCAATGTGTTTTGTCGGTCAGTTCAGTGCTTTGAAACACACAGAAATCTGGCACTTAGCCATAATGCGCTTTGTAAGAAAACAACTTTTTGCGATTTTTGTTACAAATATATAGAGTGTTGTGTCGATCACATGTATGACGGTCTGAATTGAGTCGTCTGCGGCGGACGGGTTGACAAATTTGAAGAACACATCTGTTACATGCAGCCTTACAGCGTCAAACAAATGACTGACAAGTACATCTTTTACGACTTTCAATACATGCAAGAAACAGGTTTACACATTCCCAATTACATTTACGTGACTACATTATACGGACCAAATACCTGGGAATTCAGCGGAAAAACTTGCACAAACGACTTTCTATGCTTTTTGCCAGTGACTAGTTTTCGAGTTACATGCTCATAGCCCATACTGCCGGACGTTATGACGCTTAGTTTGTTGTACGGGAGCTGATCAAGGAAAAATGTAAAATTGCTATTAAAAACCAAGGCGGGTGGTTAATGTGTGTGACCCTAAATTATTAAAAAATTTGATTCATAGATTCTTTGAATTTCATGCCCATGAAGCTCAGTAAGATGCCAGAAGCTATGGGGTTTTCAGGAGCCAAGGATCACTTCCCGCATTTCTTCAATACAGAAGAAAACCAAAATTACATAGGCCCCATACCCAATGTACATTATTACGGAATCGATTACATGATACCCGGGGAGAAAAAATAATTCCTGGATCGGTACGAAAAACATAAAAATTATACCTTTAATTTTCAGGAAGAGCTAAAAGCTTACTGTAAGCAGGATGTGGAAATCTTGAGAAGGGCATGTGAGTGTTACAGGGACACTATTATGGCCATGACTGAAAAAAGCGTGAAGCAATACTTTAGTGACTATTTTGTATTTCTTTTCACGTTTAAATGTATTGACCCATTCCAACTTATCACTTTGGCATCCGTCTGCATGGTTATGTATCGGTTTAAATTTCTGCCCAAAAAAAACATAGCGATTGTTACTGCAGATATTTACAACAAGACCCAGAAACGATTTTCCACACCCGCTATTCAGTGGCTCATGTACATACAGAAGGCATTTCTATACAACACGCGTTAAAGGTCGGTGAAAAGAAGGTGGGAAAATACTTTTGGACGGCAATGCACTGGTTAATGATACGCACACTGCCTTTGAATTTCAGGTGTGTTTTTATTACGGCTGTCTAGTGTGCTATAACGAGCTTGACCGCAATGATCTTACTAAATCATCATACGGTCAGTTGTACCACTCTTTCTTAGTCAAGAAAAGACAACTACAGAGACAGGGCTTTACAGTATGTGTCATGTGGGAACACGAGTGGCGCGAAATGATTGCAGGGGATGAAGGGGTCAAAGACTTTCTGTTTAAAATGAAATTTCCAGTACCTTAGGACCCTCATGACTCGCTTTAAGGCGGCCAAACTAACGCCATTAAACTTTATCACAAGGTTCAACCCGGTGAAACAGTGCATTATTATGATTTCACGAGTCTGTACCCTTTTGTTAATAAAACTAAGACGTACCCCATAGGCCACCCAGAAATCATTTATGATAATTTTTGATACATCAAAAAATACTTTGATATTGTCAAAATTAAAGTGTACCCGCCCAGAGATTTATTTTTTCCTGTCCTGCCTGTAAAACTAAATAAAAAACGAATGTTCCTGCTTTGCTATGCATACGCTTTGAATTCCCAGAAAGACATTTGCAACCACACGAATGTTCCCTGACAGGTACATGGTGCATCATAGAACTAATTTTAGCAGTTGAAAAAGGTTACAGGATCGCAATCTGGCATTTCCCAAATACAACGGACGAGCTGTTTGCACTGTACATCAAGTTACACCTTAGGGATAAACAGGAAGCTTCCGGTTACCCCAGCTGATGTAAAACAGACTCTGAAAAAATGTCGTACATAGACGCTTTTAAAAAAAAATAAGGTGTTTGATTGCGACCTGACAATAGCTGTGAACCCTGCAAAAAGACAAATATCAAAACTGTTTGGGTAGTGTTCTAACTTGCCGCGTACCAGTATAGTCACGGACCCTGACGAGCTTTCAAATTGGCGTTTGTAGCGTACTACGACCTCTCAGGAGGTTAATTTCATCGATGACAAGACGGCTGTAGTCATCGGCGGTATGTAAAAGAGCGCTACGCGGTCAACAAAAACACAAACATTTTTATAGCCTGTTTTACAACTACCTACGCCAGACTCGAATTATACACACTTCTAGACAGACTGCAAGAACGTTATCTTTATCACGACACAGACTCCGTCATATTTGTGAGTAGAGACGGTGACTGGAATCCTCCATTGGGGGATTTTCTCAGTGAACTAACTAGTGAAATACCCGATGACACGCACTTTACCGAGTTTGTATCTGCGGATCCAAAAACGTACAGCTACAAACTCAACAACGAGAAAACCGTATTAAAGGTTAAGGATATAACTCTAAATGTCGCTAACTCTCGGCTTGTTAATTTTGACAGTTTAAAAGATCTTGTATTGGATTACTCATGCAATCAAGATCCCAAGATGCAGAAAACAATAGGTGTAGAGCAAAACTGCATTTTCAGAAATAGGAAGCGTTGGGACATTGTCACGGCCTTTGCTGTGTGCGCCGTGACACTTTTGCCATGCTTGCAGTGGCCCTAGGCAACGTGTTGCAGTTATAGCATGCAAGGGCAGTGTCACAGCCTTTGTTGTGTGCGCCGTGACATGGTTGCCACACATGCTGTTGACTGCGGCAACGGGTTGTTTTTTTATGTTTGTGTGTGCACTTCCCCTTTGAGTTGTTGCCTCCCTCTGTCTGGTGCTGTAAGGGTTAACTCCCTGACTGGGTGTGGTCACTTGGCTTTTATCTCCTGTTGCTTCCTGGCTGGAGTCAGTTGTACTTCAGTTGGTATTTCAATAGTCAGCGACTATAATTCCTGTTTCTGGTCTTATCATTTAAAATATAACTTTTACTCTTTCTTTATTAAACAATACATTGCCACGAAAAACATAAAGTGAAAATGTTAAAAATACATATGGAGGGCTACCATATTTGCGGCTGAGGGTATGATGTCTCTACTTTGTTGGTAGATCAGAAGGAAATTACTACATATCTCTCTGAGAGCGGAGTGTAGTCTATATAATGATATAGCCTATTTCACTATAATTTATGTCTGAAATGTCAGCCGACACCAGGCACTCTGTCATCTAGACTGCACTCTATTAGCTGATTACCCTATAGATAGTGCTTCTTTGAATTATATCTGGCCCCTCTGTAGGAGTCTCTCAGTAGCTGTGCTCTTAGCACTTATTTCTATCTACACTGCCCCTATCATGTAGTAAGGTATGCTCGACGTCTGCAGTCGACGTCTGCAGGCCGCCGTATCCCTATTCGGTTGTTTGCCCTACCATAATTTTTAAAAGTATTAAAGATACAGCTCCCCCAACATGTTTCACCGCTAAATGCAGCATCTTCAGGGGAAATGGAGCTACTATCTACACGAGCGTTTCCTATGGGAGGTCCTTTATACCCGTAGGGTGGATATCACCTTTTGGTCACCTGTAACAATTCTGTCTCGTATTGAGTGATATCCGTTCGGGCCAATCATATCCATCTCTTATGTCATGGTATCAACTTTCTAGGCAAATCGGGTGGTTTATTTCGCGCCTGCGTCCGAAACTTTGATATTTTCGGCTTCAGTGATTGAGCGTGCATGCATTGGGGCTTGGAATGAATTTGCGTCTGTGTCTAAGGATTACAGGTGCATGCGCTAGGACTTAGAAAGTTTCGGCACTCCGGTTCAAATCAGTGTCCATGAATTCAAGGCGCATGCGCTAGGACTTAGCACTTCAGTTCAAGTAATCACTGCTCTTGCGCTCCGACTTTGTCTCGGGAATCGAACAATCTCGATATGCGCAGGTGTTGGAACTTAGATATTTTCGACTTCAGTTATTGAGTGCGCATGCGTTGGAACTTAGAATAAATTTGCGTCTGTGTCTAGAAATTACAGGCGCATGCGCTAGAACTTAGAAAATCTCAGTGCTCCGGTTCAAATCAGTGGCTATGAATTCAAGTCGCATGCGCAAAGACTTAGAAAGTTTCAGCACTCCGGTTCGAATAGTCACTGCGCCTGCGCTCGGACTTTGTCTCAGGAATCGAACAATCTCAATATGCGCAGGCGTTAGAACTTAGAAAAGGTTCACGTCTATATCCATGGATAAAGATGCATGCGCTGGGACTTAGAGAGTTTCAAGTTGGATAGTTATTGCGCACGGTGGGGGGTTTTCCCCACTCCCCACCATGACAGACATAGAGACGAGAAAGCTACGTGAAACGCAAAAGGGCATCTACACAAAGAGGCACCTGACGACTGACTTTACAACATTACCTTTCGGTTATTAAACATGGCCACACAGTTTCAACACCCGTTTACGGAATTTGGGGTTCCGGTTAAAATACAAGAAAAGAGGTTTTTTTCGTAAAACGTTTGTTAATACAAGCGGATACGCAAATGTCGCACAAACCCGACAATGTCATTTGGTTTTACGCATGTTGGCAGAAATTGTACGATGAGCTAACCCTTTTGTTTACAAATATTAGGTTTATCAAGGGAATACAGCAAAATTTTACAGACGATGACCTATTCCCGTAGGACAAGGTAAATTTGGCAGTTGTTGATCTTATAGAGACGGTTTGCGAAAATCTTGAAATACAAAACACTTTCACCAAATACGTGCACCACAGAAATTTGGGCATCATCTATCTCGTTCAAAATGTTTTTTTGTCGGGGTAAGAAAAGCCGGAGCATAAATTTAAACACTAAATACATGGTCCTTTTTAAGGACCCGCGTGATAAATTGCAAGTTATTACGTTGGCTCAGCAAATGCACCCCGGTAAAACATGTTTATTTTTAGAAGATTTTAACCCCTTAAGGACTTAAGGCGTACCTGTACGCCCTGTTTCCCAAGTTCTTAAGGACTCAGGGCGTACCGGTACATCCTAAGTTTAAATCGCAAAAGCGACGTGGCGGGAGTTAATCGCAACAGGATGTCCGCTGAAATCATTCATTGGGCATCCTGTCACAACGCCGGGGGGGGTCCCGTGACCCCCCGTGTCGGCGATCGCCGCAAACCACAGGTCAATTCAGACCTGCGGTTTGCAGCTTTTACCATCGCGCTGCCTTCCGGTGACGAGCCTGTGAGATCCAGCCCCCTGGATCTCACAGGCCGGAAGCTGTATGAGTAATACACACAGTATTACTCATACAGCCAATGCATTCCAATACAGAAGTATTAGAATGCATTTAAAAGGGATTAGACCCCCAAAAGTTGAAGTCCCAAAGTGGGACAAAAATAAAGTTAAAAAAAGTTGAAAAAATAAAGTTTTCCCCAAAAAAATTAAAAGTTTCAAGTAAAAATAAACAAAAACGTCATTTTCCCCAAATAAAGTAAAAAACTAAATTGGTAAAAATAGGTATACATATTGGGTATCGCCGCGTCCGTATCGACCGGCACTATAAACATATCACATGATCTAACCCCTCAGATGAACACCATAAACAATAAAAAATAAAAGCTGTGCTAAATAAACCATTTTTTTGTCACCTTTCATCACAAAAAGTACAACAGCAAGCGATCAAAAAGGCGTTTGCCAACCAAAATAGTACCAATCTAACCGTCACCTCATCCCGCAAAAAATGAGCCCCTACCTGAGACAATCGCCCAAAAAAAAAAAAAACTATGGCTCAGAATATGGAGACACTAAAACATCATTTTTTTGTTTCAAAAATGATATTATTGTGTAAAACTTACATAAATAAAAAAAAGTATACATATTAGGTATCGCCGCATCCGTATCGACTGGATATATAAAAATATCACATGACCTAACCCCTCAGATGAACACCGTAAAAAAAAAAAAATTTAAAATCTGTGCTAAATAAACCATTTTTTGTCACCTTACATCACAAAAAGTGTAATAGCAAGCGATCAAAAAGTCATATGCACCCCAAAATAGTGCCAATAAAACCGTCATCTCATCCTGAAAAAATCATACCCTACCCAAAGAAAATCGCCCAAAAACTGAAAAAATTATGGCTCTCAGACTATGGAAACACTAAAACATGATTTTTTTTGCTTCAAAAATGAAATCATTGTGTAAAACTTACATAAATAAAAAATAAAAAAATACATATTAGGTATCGCAGCGTCCGTAATAACTTGCTCTATAAAAATATCACATGACCTAACCCCTTCAGATGAATTCCGTAAAAATTTTTAAATAAAAACTGTGCAAAAAAAGCTATTTTTTGTCACCTTACATCACATAGGCCCCTTTCACACGAGCGAGTATTCCGCGCGGATGCGATGCGGGAGGTGAACGCATTGCACCCGCACTGAATACTGACCCATTCATTTCTATGGGGCTGTGCACACGAGCGGTGATTTTCACGCATCACTTTTGCGTTGCGTGAAAATCGCAGCATGCTCCTCTTTGTGCATTTTTCACGTAACGCAGGCCCCATAGAAATGAATGGGGTTGCGTGAAAATCGCAAGCATCCGCAAGCAAGTGCGGATGCGGTGCGATTTTCACGCACGGTTGCTAGGAGACGATCGGGATGGAGACCCGAACCTTATTATTTTCCCTTATAACATGGTTATAAGGGAAAATAATAGCATTCTGAATACAGAATGCTAAGTAAAACAGGGCTGGAGGGGTTAAAAAAAAATAAAAAATCATTTAACTCACCTTAATCCACTTGCTCGCGATGTCGGCATCTCCGTCTGACTCTTTTACTGTATAGGACCTGTGGAGAGCATTAACTATAGTTTAAGGACCTGGGATGACGTCACTCTGGTCATCATATGGTACGTCACATGATCTTTTACCATGGTGATTCACCATGGTAAAAGATCATGTGACGTACCATATGATGACCAGAGTGACGTCATCCCAGGTCCTTAAACTATAGTTAATGCTCTCCACAGGTCCTATACAGTAAAAGAGTCAGACGGAGATGCCGGGCATCGCGAGCAAGTGGATTAAGGTGAGTTAAATGATTTTTTATTTTATTTTTAACCCCTCCAGTGCTGTTTTACTATGCATTCTGTATTCAGAATGCTATTATTTTCCCTTATAACCATGTTATAAGGGAAAATAATACTATTTACAGAACACCGATCCCAAGCCCGAACTTCTGTGAAGAAGTTCAGGTTTGGGTACCAAACACGCGCGATTTTTCTCACGTGAGTGCAAAACGCATTACAATGTTTTGCACTCGCGCGGAAAAATCGCGGGTGTTCCAGCAACGCACCCGCACATTTTTCCGCAACGCCCGTGTGAAAGAGGCCATACAGTGTAATAGCAAGCGATCAAAAAGTCACACGCACCACAAAATAGTGCCAAAAAAAACGTCATCCCATCCCGCAAAAATCATACCCTACCCAAGGTAATTGCCCAAAAACTGAAAAAATTATGGCTCTCAGACTATGCAAACACTAAAACATGATTTTATTTGTTTCAAAAAAGAAATCATTGTGTAAAACTTACATAAATAAAACAAAATGTATACATATTAGGTATCGCCGCATCCGTGACAACCTGGTCTATAAAAATATCACATGATCTAACCTGTCAGATGAATGTTGTAAATAACAAAAAATAAAAACGGTGCCAAAACAGCTATTTCTTTTTACCTTGCCTCACAAAAAGTGTAATATAAAGCAACCAAAAATCATATGTACCCTAAACTAGTACCAACAAAACTGCCACCCTATCCCGTAGTTTCTAAAATAGGGTCACTTTTTTGGAGTTTGCTTTGTTACTGGGAAAAATGAATAAAAATGGAAAATTTGCAAAAAAATTAAAATTCTGAAATTTCATCTCCATTTGCCAATAACTCTTGTGGAACAACTAAAGGGTTAACGACGATTGTAAAATCTGTTTTGAATACCTTGAGGGTCACTTTTATGGAGTTTCTACTCTAGGAGTGCATCAGGGGGGCTTCAAATGGGACATGGTGTAAAAAAAAACAGTCCAGCAAAACCTGCCTTCCAAAAACCGTATGGCATTCCTTTCCTTCTGCGCCCTGCCGTGTGCCCGTACAGCGGTTTACGACTACATATGTGGTGTTTCTGTAAACTACAGAATCAGGGCCATAAATATTGAGTTTGGTTTGGCTGTTAACCCTTGATTTGTAACTGTAAAAAAATTATTAAAATTGAAAATCTGCCAAAAAAGTGAAATTTTTAAATTGTATCTCTATTTTCCATAAATTCTTGTGGAACACCTAAAGGGTTAACAACGTTTGTAAAATCAGTTTTGAATACCTTGAGGGGTGTAGTTTCTAGAGCTCTAGTTTCTAGAGCTCTATTCTGCTCTTACGGCACTCCCTGATGTGACCACAATATCTGCTGGTTCCGCCGTTGATGATCCGGCCTCAAACGACCGCTCGTGTCGTTTTAATTCTCACAGAACTAACACCAGTCAGGCTGTATGTGAGTTCAAACTGACAAAAATCTTTATTGAATGCATCACATATATTTATATTGACAGTTGGAACACCTATTTCAATTGGTAAATTGTGAAACCCCCTCTGATTAGCTATGCAAATGAGGTAAGCAGAGATTAGTTCAAGAGCTTGGCTGAGAGGCAGATGGGTGTGGCCATTGTCACAGAGAGATTCAAACCATGACATTACCCCCCTCCCGGGAAACAGTCCAACAGCCACAGTGGGACCCTCACCGGGTCAACTCGAGGATGTTGGAAAAGTAGTCTTAAGATTCCAGGTCTGTTTGCCGGGATAATCCATCCGCATTCCCGTTTTGAGGCCCTGGCCAATATTGTATGGTGAAATTCTAGGGTTGCAAAGCCAGGCTCTACCTTAGTAATCGGCCATTCTCTCCCGCCACCCGGTTTAGCCATATCAAAGGATTGTGGTCCGTCATGACGGTAAAAGAGCGTCCATACACGTAGGGCTGCAATTTCTTTAAAGCCCAGACTAAAGCCAAACATTCTTTTGCCACGGCAGCATATCCAACTTCACGGGGTAACAATTTGTGGCTGAGATACGCCACCGGGTGCTCCTTCCCGTCGTCGCCAATTTGACTTAGTACGGCTCCAAGTCCGAACATGGAGGCGTCTGTATGCAAGACAAAGCGTTTGTTAGGATTGGGTGCCGCCAGTATGGGAGCTTGTGTTGGGTGGTTTTCAACTGTTGAAATGCTGTTTCGCACTCCGGGGACCACAGGACCTGTCTAGGGAGATTATTTTTGGTCAGGCCCGTCAGTGGTTTGGCTATGTCACTATAGTGGGGTACAAACTTTCTGTAGTACCCGGCTGTCCCTAAAAATGCAAGTACCTGGGCCTTGGTTCTGGGAATCGGACAGTTTAGGATGGCCTCGATGCAGGCTCCGGCCTCTGCTTCCCACATCCCACTCTATGTCCCAAATATTGTACCTCAGACATCCCGATATTACACTTTTCTGGCTTCAGGGTCAGGTCTGCAACTCTGATTCTGTCTAGCACTATGCCCAGGTGTCTGAGATGCTCCTCCCATGTCTGGCTATAGATTGCGATGTCATCAAGATATGCGCATGCAAAATCCTGCAGACCACCGAGGAGTTGATCTATCATTCATTTGAAGGTAGCCGGAGCATTTTTCATCCCGAATGGCATTACCCGGAACTGGTAAAGGCCAAACGGGGTGATGAAGGCCGACTTTGGAATGGCATCCACCTCCAGGGGAATCTGCCAGTAGCCCTTACACAGATCAATAGTTGTCAGATAATGTCCCTGAGCTATTTTGTCCAACAATTCGTCCACTCAGGGCATGGGGTAGGCGTCTGTCACAGTACAGTCATTCAGTCGCCTATAGTCCACACAAAATCGGGTCGTGCCATCCCGTTTTGGGACTAATACTACCGGGGAAGCCCAGGGGCTTGCTGATGGTTCGATCACCCCTAACTCAAGCATCTCCCTAATCTCTGCTCTCATCCCTTCTTGCACAGATCTGGGAATCCTATAGGCTGATTGTCTCAGGGGCTTCTGCCCGAGGGACTCCACCTTGTGCACTGTCACACATTTAGGCCCAGGCACCCAGGCAGAGGAGAGAGGTCCCGTAACAGAGAATCTGGCCTTATGTCAGCGCAGAATCTGTCTTCATGTCATAGCAGAGAATCAGGCTTCACGTCACCCACCACTGGAACAGGCCACTGTCACACATTTAGGCCCAGGCACCCAGGCAGAGGAGAGAGGTCCCGTAACAGAGAATCTGGCCTTATGTCAGCACAGAATCTGTCTTCATGTCATAGCAGAGAATCAGGCTTCACGTCACCCACCACTGGAACAGGCCACTGTCACACATTTAGGCCCAGGCACCCAGGCAGAGGAGAGAGGTCCCGTAACAGAGAATCTGGCCTTATGTCAGCGCAGAATCTGTCTTCATGTCATAGCAGAGAATCAGGCTTCACGTCACCCACCACTGGAACAGGCCACTGTCACGCATTTAGGTCCAGGCACCCAGGCAGAGGAGAGAGGTCCCGTAACAGAGAATCTGGCCTTATGTCAGCACAGAATCTGTCTTCATGTCATAGCAGAGAATCAGGCTTCACGTCACCCACCACTGGAACAGGCCACTGTCACATATTTAGGCCCAGGCACCCAGGCAGAGGAGAGAGGTCCCGTAACAGAGAATCTGGCCTTATGTCAGCGCAGAATCTGTCTTCATGTCATAGCAGAGAATCAGGCTTCACGTCACCCACCACTGGAACAGGCCACTGTCACACATTTAGGCCCAGGCAACCAGGCAGAGGAGAGAGGTCCCGTAACAGAGAATCTGGCCTTATGTCAGCGCAGAATCTGTCTTCATGTCATAGCAGAGAATCAGGCTTCACATCACCCACCACTGGAACAGGCCACTGTCACACATTTAGGCCCAGGCACCCAGGCAGAGGAGAGAGGTCCCGTAACAGAGAATCTGGCCTTATGTCAGCACAGAATCTGTCTTAATGTCATAGCAGAGAATCAGGCTTCACGTCACCCACCACTGGAACAGGCCACTGTCACATATTTAGGCCCAGGCACCCAGGCAGAGGAGAGAGGTCCCATAACAGAGAATCTGGCCTTATGTCAGCACAGAATCTGTCTTCATGTCATAGCAGAGAATCAGGCTTCACGTCACCCACCACTGGAACAGGCCACTGTCACATATTTAGGCCCAGGCACCCAGGCAGAGGAGAGAGGTCCCGTAACAGAGAATCTGGCCTTATGTCAGCACAGAATCTGTCTTCATGTCATAGCAGAGAATCAGGGTTCACGTCACCCACCACTGGAACAGGCCACTGTCACATATTTAGGCCCAGGCACCCAGACAGAGGAGAGGTTCATTCAACTTTGGGTTGCCCTGCAATATAATGGTAAAATGAAATTAAAAATAGTATTGAATGAGGAAGTGCCCTGGAGTAGAATAATATATTGTTAAGGGGAGGTAGTTAATATCTAATCTGCACAAGGGATGGACAGGTCCTGTGGGATCCATGCCTGGTTCATTTTTATGAACGTCAGCTTGTCCACATTGGCTGTAGACAGGCGGCTGCGTTTGTCTGTAATGACGCCCCCTGCCGTGCTGAATACACGTTCAGACAAAACGCTGGCCGCCGGGCAGGCCAGCACCTCCAAGGCATAAAAGGCTAGCTCTGGCCACGTGGACAATTTGGAGACCCAGAAGTTGAATGGGGCCGAACCATCAGTCAGTACGTGGAGGGGTGTGCACAGGTACTGTTCTACCATGTTAGTGAAATGTTGCCTCCTGCTAACACGTTCCGTATCAGGTGGTGGTGCAGTTAGCTGTGGCGTGTTGACAAAACTTTTCCACATCTCTGCCATGCTAACCCTGCCCTCAGAGGAGCTGGCCGTGACACAGCTGCGTTGGCAACCTCTTGCTCCTCCTCTGCCTTCGCCTTGGGCTTCCACTGGTTCCCCTGTGACATTTGGGAATGCTCTCAGTAGCGCGTCTACCAACGTGCGCTTGTACTCGCGCATCTTCCTATCACGCTCCAGTGTAGGAAGTAAGGTGGGCACATTGTCTTTGTACCGGGGATCCAGCAGGGTGGCAACCCAGTAGTCCGCACACGTTAAAATGTGGGCAACTCTGCTGTCGTTGCGCAGGCACTGCAGCATGTAGTCGCTCATGTGTGCCAGGCTGCCCAGAGGTAAGGACAAGCTGTCCTCTGTGGGAGGCGTATCGTCATCGTCCTGTGTTTCCCCCCAGCCACGCACCAGTGATGGGCCCGAGCTGCTTTGGGTGCCACCCCGCTGTGAACATGCTTCATCCTCATCCTCCTCCACCTCCTCCTCATCCTCGTCCTCCTCGTCCTCCAGTAGTGGGCCCTGTCTGGCCACATTTGTACCTGGCCTCTGGTGTTGCAAAAAACCTCCCTCTGAGTCACTTCGAAGAGACTGGCCTGAAAGTGCTAAAAATGACCCCTCTTCCTCCTCTTCCTCCTGGGCCACCTCCACTTCCATCATCGCCCTAAGTGTTTTCTCAAGGAGACATAGAAGTGGTATTGTAACGCTGATAACGGCGTCATCGCCACTGGCCATGTTGGTGGAGTACTCGAAAGAACGCAACAGGGCACACAGGTCTCGCATAGAGGGCCAGTCATTTGTGGTGAAGTGTGTCTGATTCGCAGTGCGACTGACCCGTGCGTGCTGCAGCTGAAACTCCACTATGGCCTGCTGCTGCTCGCACAGTCTGTCCAGCATATGCAAGGTGGAGTTCCACCTGGTGGGTACGTCGCATATGAGGCGGTGAGCGGGAAGGCCGAAGTTACGCTGTAGCGCAGACAGGCGAGCAGCGGCAGGGTGTGAACGCCGGAAGCGCGAACAGACGGCCCGCACTTTATTCAGCAGCTCTGACATGTCGGGGTAGTTGCGAATGAACTTCTGCACCACCAAATTCAGCACATGCGCCAGGCAAGGGATGTGCGTCAAACCGGCTAGTCCCAGAGCTGCAACGAGATTTCGCCCATTATCGCACACCACCAGGCCGGGCTTGAGGCTCACCGGCAGCAACCACTCGTCGGTCTGTTGTTCTATACCCCCCCCACAACTCCTGTGCGGTGTGGGGCCTGTCCCCCAAACATATGAGTTTCAGAATGGCCTGCTGACGTTTACCCCGGGCTGTGCTGAAGTTGGTGGTGAAGGTGTGTGGCTGACTGGATGAGCAGGTGGAAGAAGAGGAGGAGGAAGCTGAGTAGGAGGAGGAGGAGACAGGAGGCAAAGAATGTGTCCCTGCGATCCTTGGCGGCGGAAGGACGTGCGCCAAACAGCTCTCCACCTGGGGCCCAGCCGCCACTACATTTACCCAGTGTGCAGTTAGGGAGATATAGCGTCCCTGGCCGTGCTTACTGGTCCACGTATCTGCGGTTAGGTGGACCTTGGCACAGATGGCGTTGCGCAGTGCACACTTGATTTTATCGGACACTTGTTTGTGCAGGGAAGGCACGGCTCTCTTGGAGAAGTAGTGGCGGCTGGGAACAACATACTGTGGGACAGCAAGTGACATGAGCTGTTTGAAGCTGTGTGTGTCCACCAGCCTAAATGACAGCATTTCATAGGCCAGTAGTTTAGAAATGCTGGCATTCAGGGCCAGGGATCGAGGGTGGCTAGGTGGGAATTTACGCTTTCTCTCAAATGTTTGTGAGATGGAGAGCTGAACGCTGCCGTGGGACATGGTTGAGATGCTTGGTGACGCAGGTGGTGGTGTTGGTGGTACATCCCATGTTTGCTGGGTGGCAGGTGCCAACGTTCCTCCAGAGGCAGAGGAAGAGGCCGAGGCGGCGGCAGCAGCAGCAGAAGAGGCCGAGGCGGCGGCAGCAGCAGAAGAGGCCGAGGCGGCAGCAGCAGAAGAGGTAGCAGGGGGAGCCTGAGTGACTTCCTTGTTTTTAAGGTGTTTACTCCACTGCAGTTCATGCTTTGCATGCAGGTGCCTGGTCATGCAGGTTGTGCTAAGGTTCAGAACGTTAATGCCTCGCTTCAGGCTCTGATGGCACAGCGTGCAAACCACTCGGGTCTTGTCGTCAGCACATTGTTTGAAGAAGTGCCATGCCAGGGAACTCCTTGAAGCTGCCTTTGGGGTGCTCGGTCCCAGATGGCGGCGGTCAGTAGCAGGCGGATTCTCTTGGCAGCGGGTGTTCTGATTTTGCCCACTGCTCCCTCTTTTGCTACGCTGTTGGCTCGGTCTCACCACTGCCTCTTCCTCCGAACTCTGAAAGTCAGTGGCACGACCTTCATTCCATGTGGGGTCTAGGACCTCATCGTCCCCTGCATCGTATTCCATCCAGTCTTGATCCCTGACCTCCTGTTCAGTCTGCACACTGCAGAAAGACGCAGCAGTTGGCACCTGTGTTTCGTCATCATCAGAGACGTGCTGAGGTGGTATTCCCATGTCCTCATCATCAGGAAAAATAAGTGGTTGTGCGTTAGTGCATTCTATCTCTTCCACCCCTGGGGAAGGGCTAGGTGGATGCCCTTGGGAAACCCTGGCAGCAGAGTCTTCAAACAGCATAAGAGACTGCTGCATAACTTGAGGCTCAGACAGTTTCCCTGATATGCATGGGGGTGATGTGACAGACCGATGGGCTTGGTTTTCATGCCCCATCTGTGCGCTTTCTGCAGAAGACTGGGTGGGAGATAATGTGAACGTGCTGGATCCACTGTCGGCCACCCAATTGACTAATGCCTGTACCTGCTCAGGCCTTACCATCCTTAGAACGGCATTGGGCCCCACCAAATATCGCTGTAAATTCTGCTGGCTACTGGGACCTGAGGTAGTTGGTTCACTAGGACGTGTGGCTGTGGCAGAACGGCCACGTCCTCTCCCAGCACCAGAGGGTCCACTAACACCACCACGACCATGTCCACGTCCGCGTCCACGTCCCTTATTAGATGTTTTCCTCATTGTTCCCGTTCACCACAATTTTGAGAATGGCAAATTTGGGTTTTTCTGAATGACACTATCAGCACCTTCAATGTAAGATATCCTTTTTGGGATAGATTTCAAGTAGGCCTCATATACCAGAAACTAGTTATTTTGAGAATGGCAAATTTGGGAATAGTTTTTCAACCCAGAACAAAAAGTTTGCTTTTACGGTGACTACAAATAACTTGACCAGCTAAAACAGTACAGATTTGGTTGAATAGAAATGTCAGGCCTGTTTTTTTTTTTGCGCTATGTGACAGGTATAGGTTTAATCACAGAATTAGACTTCTATCTGCACGGTAGCGTGTGTCTTAGGTTTTTCTGAATGACACTATCAGCACCTTAAATGTAAGATATCCTTTTTGGGATAGATTTCAAGTAGGCCTCATATACCAGAAACTAGTTATTTTGAGAATGGCAAATTTGGGAATAGTTTTTCAACCCAGAACAAAAAGTGTGCTTTTACGGTCACTACAAATAACTTGACCAGCTAAAACAGTACAGATTTGGTTGAATAGAAATGTCAGGTCTATTTTTTAGGCGCTGGGTGACAGGCTCAGCCTGCACCAGATGCAGTATATGGCCAAAAAATAACCAGACTGTTGATGGTTAAATGCACTTCGGTGACACATGCTCAGCCTGCAGCTGATGTAGTATATGGCCAAAAAATAACCAGACTGTTGATGGTTAAATGCACTTCGGTGACACAGGCTCAGCCTGCACCTGATGTAGGATATAGCACAAAATAACCACACTATTGATGGTTAAATACACTTGGTGATAGCTTGTGCTGGCGCACCACAAGCCACAAAATGGCCGCCGATCACCCCAGAAAAAAGTGATCTAAAAACGCTCTGGGCAGCCTAAAAAAAGTGAGCAAGTCGATATTAGCACTTCAATGATCCACAGCTGCAGATCGATCACAGAATGAAGTCTTTTGGATTTGTTAATCTGCCGAATCTCGCCCTAACGTCGCAGCTGCAACCTCTCCCTATACTTGAATCAGCAGAGTGACGTGCAGCGATACGTGACCCAAGCTTATATAGAGGCTGGGTCACATGCTGCACTGGCCAATCACAGCCATGCCAATAGTAGGCAAGGCTGTGATGGCCTCTTGGGGCAAGTAGTATGACGCTTGTTGATTGGCTGCTTTGCAGCCTTTCAAAAAGCGCCAAGAAAGCGCCGAACACCGAACCCGAACCCGGACTTTTACGAGAATGTTCGGGTTCGCTCATCCCTAGTCCTAACCCATCTCCTAACTGAACATCTTCCACCCCCCAGAAGGGTTACTGATTGCAGGAAGCTCCAGCATCGGCAGGTATTCAGAGTCCCCGGTGGCAGGTGCGCATATGGCGGCTACTGCCTCAGCCCTCTCGTGATAGGCCTTCATCATATTGATGTGGAATGTCCTCTTAATTCTTGTGTCTGCATAGCTGGCGACCACGTAGGTGGTGTCGCACAGCTGTTTTACCACCTGATAGGGGCCCTGCCAGGAGGCCTGTAATTTATTTAGCTTCAAGGGTTTTAGTACTAGGACCTTCTGTCCGACACAAAGTGCGATTCCGAGCAGATCGATCATACCAAACCTTCTGCTGACTCTGGGCTGGTTGCATATTCTCATGGACTAGCTCGGTAAGTTCCCGCAGTCGATCCCTGAGTTCCAAAATGTAACTAAGGATGGGGAGGCCTTCCGGATCCTCTCCCCCTTCTCACTGGGCCCTCACTAAGTCTAAGGATCCCCTAACCCTTCGCCCATACAACAGCTCAAATGGTGAAAATCCTGTGGACTCTTGAGGTACCTCCCTGTAGGCGAACAGTAGGTGGGGAAGATATTTTTCCCAATCCTTCCTGCTCTCCACGAAGGCCTGAAGTAGCTATTTTAGGGTCTCATTAAATCTCTCGCACAGCCTGTTCGTTTGGGGGTGGTAGGGTGCGCTGTGGAGGGTTTTAATACCACAGAGGCGCCAGAGCTGCTGGATCAGCTCGGTGGTGAACTGATTTCCTTGATCAGACAATATCTCCTGGGGAAATCCTTCCCTAGTAAACACCCGCAGAAAGGCATCAGCTACCGTATCAGCTTTGATATTGGATAGGGGAATAGCTTCCGGGTAGCGGGTGGCTTAATCTGCCACTATAAGAATATACTTCTTCCCAGTGGCACTGGGGCGGGCCAGTGGGCCAATAATGTCTACTGCTATCCAGCTAAAGGGTTCCCTAATTATCGGCATGGGGTGCAGAGAGGCTTTTGGATGATCCCCCGCCTTTCCTACCCTCTGGCAAGTCTCACAGGTCCGGCAGTATTCTCGTACCTCTGCATGTAACCTAGGCCAGAAGAAAACACGAGACAACCGACTCCGGGTCTTAGCTATCCCTAAATGTCAGGCCAAGGTGATATCGTGAGCCAGCCTCAATAGCTCCTGTCTGTACTTCTGGGGTACGACTAGTAGTTTTTGGGGGCCCTCGCGCTTCCCGTTGCCCACCCCTTCAGTGTAACGATAAAGAAGCCCTCCCTCCCACTCTATTCTGTCTTCCCCTAACCCCCCTGGATCCTTGCCCGCCCTGTCCCGATAGCACGCTAAAGTAGGGTCTCTCTAGGTTTCTTGCCTAACGTCGGAAGGAGAATCCCAGGACATGGGGTTGTCAAGTCGGGGTAACGTGGGAGGATTTGGTCTTACCTGGGTCCCCATAGGAGTGGAGTTGCCTTGTAGGTGGCTTTGTTGTCAGGTGGTCATGGCCATAGTGGTCTCTGGTGCAAATGAAGAAGTCAAATGCCCCAAGTCGTTCCCCAAAAGTACTTCCGTGGGTAACTCACGGAGTATCCCTACTCGCACTTGTCGCTTCCCTGAGCCCCAATCCAGGTGAACTCTGGTGGTGGATAAACGCAGCACCTTGCCCCCTGCTACCCTGACTGCCACAGTCTGGCCGGTTCGGGCCGACTGAGGAACCTTGTGAGGCTGAATAAGGGTAATCGTAGCCCCGTAATCACAAAGTCCCTGGGCCGGCTGCCCATTAACCCATACCGCCTGACGATGGTGCTGACGATTATCTTCAGCTGCGGCCTGGACGGAATCAGCCTCGAACAACTCGCCAAACTCTTCCTGAACATCTAGAGGGTTGGCCTTGTTCTGGAGGCAATAAGTCGCCGACCTGGATAACTGGGCAGTCTCTTGGTACCTCTGGGATCAGTTAGGGAAATAACGCTGCAGATGACCTGTCTGATTACATGTATAGCACTTAGGCCCGGTAGAAGGTTTTGATCGGGCTAAGGGTCTAGAGGCAGCCCACTGAGATATTGGACTTGGGCTCGAGGTCGGTACACTGGGCCGCGATAGTGGATAGCGCTGGCCTCCAATGGATCTCCGAGAGTCCAGATATTCATCGGCCAAAGTCGCTGCTTGCTGTACCGTCTGTGGCCGCTTATCTCACACCCAATCCCGTACTATCGGAGGGGTGTGGTCAAAGAACTGCTCTAAGAGAACTAGCTGGGTGATGTCCTCTATGGTATGAGCATGGCTTCCCTGGAACCAGCTCTTGAGGTTCCGCTGCAGACGATGTGCCCACTCCACGTAGGTTAGTTTGCCTTGTTTCCGGGATTCTCGAAACTTAATCTGGCTGGCTTCAGGGGTAATGGCAAATCGGGCTAGCAGGGCTTCTTTTACCTGGTCATAATCCATGGCGTCCTCATCCTCAATTGCCCGATACGCATTCGCAGCTTTGCCAGTAAGGCTACCCAATCTTGGGACGGCACTTTATGTATCTCGCACAGTCTCTCGAAGTCCTGGAGGAACTCTTCTATTTCCTCCTCTGCTTCCTTAAATAATTTGAATGCGCGAAAGGGCAACTTACGGACAGGTGCTGTATCTCTAGGTGCTGTCTCTGATCGCCGTATTTCCGCCATTCTTCACTCATGTTGTCGCTCCAATTCTCTCTCTTGTCGCTCTAGTTCTCTCTCTTGCCACTCATCCTGCAGCTGGATGTCTCTGATGGCATTCTGTATGGCGGTCTTGGATGGGTTGGCACCATATAATGCCAACCGCTCTCTAACTCGTTGCTGAAACAAGTCTTCCACGGACCGAGGTCCAGCATCACCATCCCTCTGATCCATCTCAGCTAACTCACTGATCAAGGTGGCTTTGTTCTTTGTCCCAGTGATCCCTCCTCGGCTCTCAAGTAAATCTTTCAGCGTGTCTCTCCTGCAGGCTTCGTAGCTGGTCATTCCTAGTTGTGATTTGGAGTGTCACAGTAACTGGAGAGCCAATACCACCGCTGCCACCAATGTAACGAGCCCCTGCTCGCTCTATTCTGCTCTCACGGCACACCCTGATGTGACCACCGCAATATCTGCTGGTTACGCCGTTGATGATCCGGCCTCAAACGACCGCTCGTGTCATTTTAATTCTCACAGAACTAACACCAGTCAGGCTGTATGTGAGTTCAAACTGACAAAATTATTTATTGAATGCATCACATATATTTATATTGACAGTTGGAACACCTCTTTCAATTAGTAAATTGTAAAACCCCCTCTGATTGGCTATGCAAATGAGGTAAGCAGGGATTAGTTCAAGAGCTTGGCTGGGAGGCAGATGGGTGTGACCATTGTCACAGAGAGATTCAAACCATGACAGTTTCTATTATGTAAGCCTCGCAAAGTGACTTCAGACCTGAACTGGTCCCTAAAAATTGGGTTTTTGAAAATTTCAAGATTTGCTTCTAAACTTCTAAGCTTTGTAACATCCCCAAAAAATAAAATATCATTCCCAAAATGATCCAAACATGAAGTAGACATATGGGGAATGTAAAGTAATAACTATTTTTGGAGGTATTATTATGTATTATAAAAGTAGAGAAATTGAAACTTGGAAACTTGCAATTTTTTACAAATTATTGGTAAATTTGGTATTTTTTTTATAAATAAAAATGCATTTTTTTTTAACTTCATTTTACCAGTGTCATGAAGTACAATATGTGATGAAAAAACAATCTCAGAATGGCCTGGATAAGTCAAAGTGTTTTAAAGTTATCAGCACTTAAAGTGACACTAGTCAGATTTGCAAAAAAAATGGCCAAGTCCTTAAAGGGACACTGACAGGCCCAATAAGCATAATTATCTATATATATGCATGCACAGGTAGTCTAATGTGTATTAAAAACATATAAGTCTAACCGCTGTCCACCTTATGAATACTGCAAACTGATGTTTTAGAACCTGATGTAATTGGTCTTCTTTCTGCCCAAGGGGCGGCGTTTCAGCTTCACTTATGCCCAGCCAGCCGCGCCCCAACCGTCATTTTGAAGCGCCTCCCAGCTCATCAATATTCACTTCGCTGGGCGGCTTCTGCTGTCCCCGATGTCTTTGAGAGCAGCGCTCTGAAGCGATGCTCAGAAGAGTGCCCGGCGCAGGCGCAGAACAGAGAGGCTGAAGCGGCCTCAAAGAAGCAGAGGGGACACAGGCGTGATGTGATCCCGGCGAGTGAGGGTGCCAGGCGCATGCGCAGAAGCTGAAAGTGAGTCCGATGCCCATAGCTTTCTATTGGGCGAGCGTTGCTCTCAAAGACATCGGGGACAGCAGAAGCCGCCCAGCGAAGTGAATATTGATGAGCTGGGCGGCTCTTCAAAACGGCGGTTGGCGCACGGCTGGCTGGGCAGAAGTGAAGCTGAAACGCCGCCCCTTGGGCAGAAAGAAGAGCGATTACATCAGGTTATAAAGCATCAGTTTGCAGTATTCATAAAGTGGACAGCGGTTAGACTTTTTTTTTTTTTTTAAACACATTAGAAGACCTGTGCATGCATATATATATATATATATATATATATATATATATATATATAATTATGCTTATTGGGCCTGTCAGTGTCCCTTTAAGGTGAAATAGGGCTGAGTCCTTAAGGGGTTAAAGATGCTACACACGTGCCTTACGGCTATTTACTCGTAGATTTAAGGTCTTACACACCCGAGGAACTACGACTAAGAACCGGTATGCTCCCGCCAGATCTTCCGGCGGCTTATGTGTGTAAAAAGAAGCTCTAAAATGTGATATATTGCATCTCTACAGTCATTCTTGGTAGATTCGCCGCTCCTGTAAAGATATTGAACAGGATCCGTCGTAATTGGGATCTTTTAAAAGCGTTGGTCAAAACAAAACCGACGGTCCGAAAATCAATATTACGCAGTGCCAGTAATGATTTGATATCCGCTATTGGCGAGATCGCTCTCAATATCCTTAAAGGAAAGATACCTCTTAGAGAGCGTCAAAAAAATATACTGAAACGATGGCGCAAGGCTATAAAGAAATTAAGCGATAAAAGGCACCCTATTAAAGACAAGAAGCGCAATTTGAAACAGAGCGGCGGTTTTATAGGTTCGCTGCTCGGCTTTGCAATTCCTTTAATCACTAGCTTGATAGCTAATAGAGTCGGCAGCTCATAATGGAGCATGTGGAGAAAATGTTCCTGGTTTCCAAACACGAGCTGGAATGCCTAAGAAAAAATAATCTGTAAAAACACCAAACATACGCCAAACCGTTACACGGCATTTAGATGACGAAATTAGCAAAATATTACACAGAAATGACCTTTCAGATGATGATGAAAAAATTAAGAGATACACTAATGTGTTATAGAGATACTTGACGCTCAACAAACTGTCCGGTAAAGAAATGTCAACCTTAACTTTGATTACGCATGTAACGAATCTCCTAGCACCCCGACCGGGTACCTCCGTTGATAAATGCTCCCAGTGCCTCTCGAGGACTCCAAGCACTCCGCTCGACACCGATACCACCACAGGAACCAGGAAAAGGAACAGCTCTTACAAGAGCTAGGAGTAATAGCCAG
This sequence comes from Bufo bufo, assembly GCF_905171765.1. Classification (NCBI taxonomy): domain Eukaryota; kingdom Metazoa; phylum Chordata; class Amphibia; order Anura; family Bufonidae; genus Bufo; species Bufo bufo. Next base: position 75,897,760 of record NC_053396.1, read on the forward strand.
GGGAGTATACAAGTATAGCAATCCCCACACACATGAGACGAGGCTCTATGTTGAGTGTAAAAACAGGAACACTTTATTGAGGGCTACCCGCCCGTATTTATGCAGGTCCCCATCTGGTGTACACGCCCCTAGGGGACCAGAAGGAAGACTGTGACACAGGAGAGATACGTAGCACTCAGGATACACAGACACAACACATCCCCACAATGCATCATGGTTTCCTCCTCTCTGCCCTGGAGACACCCGAGGAGCAATTCAATTATCTCTCAGGACAAAGGGAAATCACCAATACACATGTGGGAACAACAGGACAGGAATCACCACCCAAACACACAATGTCACACCCTCACAGCAAACACAGACATTTAACATATTCCCAGATAGCTCAAGTCTGAGTGCATATCATTAGGTGAATAGCACTCAGAATACACAAATACAATAAAATTAG
>NC_053396.1:75898707-75981596 GCF_905171765.1 Bufo bufo
TTGTTGAATAGAAATGTCAGGTCTATTTTTTAGGCGCTGGGTGACAGGCTCAACTTGCCCCTGATGTAATATATGGCCAAAAAATAACCACACTGTTGATGGTTAAATGCACTTGGGTGACACAGGCTCAGCCTGCAGCTGATGTAGTATATGGCCAAAAAATAATCAGACTGTTGATGGTTAAATGCACTTGGGTGACACAGGCTCAGCCTGCAGCTGATGTAGTATATGGCCAAAAAATAACCAGACTGTTGATGGTTAAATGCACTTCGGTGACACAGGCTCAGCCTGCAGCTGATGTAGGATATAGCACAAAATAACCACACTATCGATGGTTAAATACACTTGGTGATAGCTCGTGCTGGCGCACCACAAGTCACAAAATGGCCGCCGATTACCCCAGAAAAAAAGTGATCTAAAAACGCTCTGGGCAGCCTCAAAAAAGTGAGCAAGTCAATAATAGCACTTCAATGATCCACAGCTGCAGATCGATCACAGAATGAAGTCTTTTGGAGGAGTTAATCTGCCTAATCTCGCCCTAACGTCGCAGCTGCAACCTCTCCCTATACTGATCATAGCAGAGTGACGTGCGGCGCTACGTGACTCCAGCTTAAATAGAGGCTGGGTCACATGGTGCACTGGCCAATCACAGCCATGCCAATAGTAGGCATGGCTGTGATGGCCTCTTGGGCCAAGTAGTATGGCACTTGTTGATTGGCTGCTTTGCAGCCTTTCAAAAAGCGCCAAGAAAGCGCCGAACACCGAACCCGAACCCAGACTTTTACAAAAATGTTCGGGTTCGGGTCCGTGTCACGGACACCCCAAAATTCGGTACGAACCCGAACTGTACAGTTCGGGTTCGCTCATCCCTAGTGATTAACCCATATTAGTGAATTCTGATTTTCTATAATTGATTTAAATTTAAATATTTGTGCTTTATATACAGTACAGACCAAAAGTTTGGACACACCTTCTTATTCAAAGAGTTTTCTTTATTTTCATGACTATGAAGGCATCAAAACTATGAATTAACACATGTGGAATTATATACATAACAAACAAGTGTGAAACAACTGAAAATATGTCATATTCTAGGTTCTTCAAAGTAGCCACCTTTTGCTTTGATTACTGCTTTGCACACTCTTGGCATTCTCTTGATGAGCTTCAAGAGGTAGTCCCCTGAAATGGTCTTCCAACAGTCTTGAAGGAGTTCCCAGAGATGCTTAGCACTTGTTGGCCCTTTTGCCTTCACTCTGCGGTCCAGCTCACCCCAAACCATCTCGACTGGGTTCAGGTCCGGTGACTGTGGAGGCCAGGTCATTTGGCGCAGCACCCCATCACTCTCCTCCATGGTCAAATAGCCCTTACTTTCAAAGTTTTCCCAATTTCTCGGCTGACTGACTGACCTTCATTTCTTAAAGTAATGATGGCCACTCGTTTTTCTTTACTTAGCTGCTTTTTTCTTGCCATAATACAAATTCTAACAGTCTATTCAGTAGGACTATCAGCTGTGTATCCACCTGACTTCTCCTCAACGCAACTGATGGTCCCAACCCCATTTATAAGGCAAGAAATCCCACTTATTAAACCTGACAGGGCACACCTGTGAAGTGAAAACAATTTCAGGGGACTACCTCTTGAAGCTCATCAAGAGAATGCCAAGAGTGTGCAAAGCAGTAATCAAAGCAAAAGGTGGCTACTTTGAAGAACCTAGAATATGACATGTTTTCAGTTGTTTCACACTTGTTTGTTATGTATATAATTCCACATGTGTTAATTGATAGTTTTGATGCCTTCAGTGTGAATCTACAATTTTCATAGTTATGAAAATAAAGAAAACTCTTTGTATGAGAAGGTGTGTCCAAACTTTTGGTCTGTACTGTATATAAGAGTGTGGCCCTTATAGATATGCTCAATTTTAAGGTTAGAATTAAAGTAGTTATTCCTATGTAATTCCAAAATACATGACTGAAACTAGCACAAGTTAATGATCTCTTTCCTTAAGGATTTCTTGAATGGAGAGATGTAGACCCAGGTGTTAAAAGCAAATACTGAGTCTTCCCCAGAACAATGACCTGAGTGTGGTAATGTGTATCTTGAAATAATTTGGTCTGGTCAGAAGATTAAGAGGAAGACTAGATGTTTGCTTAAATACAAAAGTCATTGTCTATTTCAGATCTCCTCAAGGTTTTGTCTAAAACATTAGTTAAAGTTTATCTCAGTTAAATAATTAGAGAATATACATAAGAGAGAGATAAGTGCCTCGATTTTTATATGGAGTACTAGTGGCACCTAGTGTTAGGTAAACATTAAGGTTTAGAGTGTGACATTCATTATGGGAGGTCCTATTAGTTATCAAATGATGTCACTAGTTAAGGATAAAACTTGACCAATCCTTTTCCAAAATGAATTACAAGATGGTATGGGACTACAGAGGAGCGGTGATCGGGAGCTTCTTGAATCAGCTTGGGATGGTCATCTTAAAGGACAGAAGAATCCATCTTTGGAATCCATCTTTTAATCCAGAGATCCACTTTTTGATACCTGGGGAAGCCATCTGACCTATTCTACTATTCAAGCAATTCCATCCATCTCTCCATTTATTTAAAAATCCCGGTTGTATCCCTGAACCGTGAAGTTGATCTTTCCAGTCAGATTATCCGGTACAGTATAAATTTTTATACGGAGGCTTTATATTATACATATACATATTGCATTAACCATATTGTGTGGGTAGGATTTGTACTGAATTGAGTTGGATCTTGTAACTGCAGTATCAAAATCTAAATTTTGTTCAGTATAAAGGAAAAAAAATTACTAAAGAACTGATTTTGTTCTAGTTATATATGGTTGAAAATATCTATATGTATAAGGAAATTTTCTGAATATCTAATCCATCTGTTGGCTGGGAGAGATCAAGGGTACGGTTAAGGAGTTGGGTTATTAAGATATCTGTAATTAGAGTATATTCATAATGACATATTTTTGATCATTATCAATCTATTATTGATTTTCAATTGATAAGTATTTGATTGTTACCGTTATAGTATATTATATATTATTTTGCATTAAAATTGTATCAATAAATTATATATATATTTTGTTTGTAACTGGGTTTTGTCTTCAATTCAACGCAGATCACAAGCTTGTTTTACCTTGGTATTTATGATAATAGATTAGAATCTCCTTAATTACAGATTCTAATTTATTCACATAAATAATATAGACTGTCAATCGGAGACAGCATAAATATTCCGACACAGTGACATTCCCTATATATTTTTTATTAATCCCTTCAACCCCGGGACTGCTTTCACCTTCCTGCCCAGGCCATTTTTTGCAAATCTGACATGTGTCACTTTATGTGGTAATAACTTTAAAACGCTTTTGCTTATACAGGCCATTCTGAGATTGTTTTCTCGTCACATATCGTACTTCATGACAGTGGAAAAATTTCAAAATTTAAATTTCTCTACTTGTATAATAAATAATAATAATACCTCCAAAAATAGTAATTACTTTACATTCCCCATATGTCTACTTAATGTTTTGATTTTTTTGAAAATGATATTTTATTTTGGGGACGTTAGAAGGCTTAGAAGTTTGGAAGCAAATCTTGAAATTTTTGTGAAAATTTCCAAAACCCTCTTTTGGACCAGTTCAGGTCTGAAGTTACTTTGTGAGGCTTACATAATAGAAACCACCCAAAAATGACCACATTTTAGAAACTACACCCCTCAAGATATACAAAACTAATTTTACAAACTTTTAGAACCCTTTAGGTGTTCCAGAAAAATTAATGGAAAATGGAGATGAAATTTCAGAATTTAACTTTTTTTTTTTTTTTTCAGTAGAAAAGCAAGGGTTAACAGCCAAATAAAACTCAATATTTATTACCCTGATTCTGCGATTTACAGAAACACCCCACATGTGATCGTAAACTGCTGTACGGGCACACGGCAGGGCGCAGTAGAAAAGGAACGCCATATGGTTTTTGGAAGGCTAATTTAGCTGAACTGGTTTTTAGATGCCATATCCCATTTGAAGCCCGCCTGATGCACCCCTACAGTAGAAACTCATAAAAGTGACCACATTTTGGAAACTACGGGATAAGGTGCCAGTTTTATTGGTACTATTTTGGGGTACATATGATTTTTAATTGCTCTATTACGTTTTTTGGTGAGGCAAGGTAACAAAAAATGGATATTTTGGCACCGTTTATTTTATTTTTTATTTTTACAGTGTTTACCTGAGGGATTAAGGCATGTGACTTTTTTATAGAGCAGATCATTACGGGCGTGGCAATACCTAATATGTCTACTTTTTCTTATTTATTTAAGTTTTACACAATAATGGCATTTTTGAAACCAAAATAATGATATTTTAGTGTCTCCATAAACTGAGAGCCATAGCTTTTTTTTTTTTTTTTGACCGATTCTCTTAGGTAGGGTCTGATTTTTTGCGGGATGAGGTGACGGTCTGATTGGTACTATTTTGGGGGCATAAGCCTTTTTGATCACTTGCTGTTGCAATTTTTGTGATGTAAGGTCATGTGATATTTCCTCTTTTTTATTTTATTTTTAACGGTGTTCACCTGAGTGGTTAGGTCATGTGATATTTTTATAGAGCTGGTTGTTATGGACGTGGCGAGCTATAGTTTTTTTATTTTTTGGGCGATTGTCTCAGGGGCTTATTTTTTGCGGGATGAGGTGACGTTTTTTTTTATTTCAGTTTTTTATTATAAAATAAGGAGAAAGGGGCGTTTCTTTTCTTTTTTACTTTATAAATTTTATTAAAATCACTTTTTTTTTTTTCTTTACTTTATTTATGATGTTCACTTTTGGGGGGTCTGATCCCCTCTGCAATGCATTACAATACATCTATATTGTAATGCATTGCCTATTCGTGTACTACAGTGAGTAGTACACAAACAGATTGCCTAGGAAACCCAGCCTGAGTCTGGATTTCCTCGGCACCTGTAGAAGGCAGTTCCTGATGCCGTGCAAGGCATGAGCAGCCTCTACACAGCATCGGGCTGCCTTTGATGCATCGAGTCCCCGCCACAGCAGGGACTCGATGCGATCACTCACCCAACACAAACCCCTTCTATGTCGCGGTCAGCGCGGACCGCGGCATAGAAGTGGTTAATCCGCCGGCATTGGTTTTTACAGCGATGTCGGTGGATACAGCAGGGGCCCCGGCTACCACGGACTGCCGGGCCCCTGCAGTGATTGCGCGCGCACCGCTCCGGTGCCCGTGCGATCACTATGACGTACTATTACATCAAATTGCGGGAACACAGTGCTTCCCATGACGTAGTAGTACGTCATAGGTCGGTAAAGGGTTAATCATTCCAATAACAGGGCATCTTAAGAGTCCTGTATTGTTATTTATTGGGAGTGGGTAATTGCCACTCGCCCCCTCCTTTCCTTCAATTCTTCCGTTTTAATAGCTTCTCCCATATTTCCTCTCGATCACTATTAAATTTCATCCATTGATCTCCCTTGGATGTGGTCTCTCTTTTTCACGCTCCCTCTCAGGCGTGGAACCCTAATTTGCTGCTAACTGTGATCAACATGGTAGGTGCAGAAAAGAACATCGAAAGTTGATAGAGCAGATATCCAATTGGATCGTGAACATCACGGGGACGTGCTACATGGTGGGGCAGTATGTTTGCACACACCTACATGAACTGACTGATGGGTCTGCCCTCTGTAACTTCTGGGTCTCCAAATTGGGCACATGGCCTGAGCTTGCCCTTTACCCCTTGGAGGTTCTGGCCTGCCCTGCAGCCAGTGTATTGTCTGAACGTGTGTTTAGCACGACTGGAGGGGGTTATCACAGGTTATATTTCCAAATGTTTTGGGGTGTACCCTAATTTAAAAAAATAAAAATAAATTTAAAACCAAAAAGCAGTGTAGGCTACCTCCTCCTCCACCGCTTCCACTTACACCGCCACATCCACTGCCTCCTCAACCTCCTACTCCATATGGACCTCCTCCTCCTAGATCAAGATTATGATTTTTTATTTTTTCGTATTTTATGTTATTTTAAGTAATTTCCCTATCCACATTTGTTTGCAGAGCACTTGCCATGCTCTTTACCACATTTTGATGCCATTGATGCCAAAAATTCGGGTCTCCCTTGACTTCAATGGGGTTCGGGGTCAAGATCGGGTTCCGAACTCGAACTTTTTTGTGAAGTTCAGCCGAACCCATCAAACCCGAACATCCAGGTGTCCGCTCAACTCTAATTATAATCTGTTTTCAAAATTGAACAAATAGTTAATTTGGTGTAAGAGAGGTCTTTTTCTGGGTTACATCCTTTCTCCTCAAATTCTGTATTGATCCTGCTAAAGTGCGAGCTGTTGTTGACTGGGCTAGGCTTACCTCCCTCAAGGCCCTTCAATGGTTTCTTGGCTTTGCCAATTATTATAGAAAATATATTAAAGATTTTTCAGTCATTGCCAAACCATTGACTGATTTAACCAGTAAGGGAGATGATCTTCTCAAATGGTCTCCTGTGGCTTTTTTGTCTGCCTTTGAGATGTTAAAAGGTAGTTTTTAATTGGGCACCGGTGCTCATCCAGCCTGATGTTACACAACCTTTTGTTGTGAAGGTGGATGCCTCTAAGGTAGGAGATGGTGCTATGCTATCTTAGGGACCATCCTCCTGTCACGCTCGTGTGTGGGAGGAAAACACCACACCGAGCATAGGAGGGAAAGTGGATGCCGGAATAAGGCCTGGAAACTAGGGAAGGAATATGGACACCTCCAAGATAAAACCCTAACTCTAGTCTTGACAGACAACCAGTATGAACAGACCCCAAAGGTAGGCAAGTTCATACACAGGATACCTAGAATCCTATCTCACCCTATAGGACCCTGGAACTAATGTCAGGACTGAGTCTACCTGTTCCTCCAAAGGGAAGGATGAACAGGAGTCCCTAATGACAAACAACAGGGAAAGGCAACACACACTGTGTGTGTGTGTGTATATATATATATATATACTCACCTAAAGAATTATTAGGAACACCATACTAATACGGTGTTGGACCCCCTTTTGCCTTCAGAACTGCCTTAATTCTACGTGGCATTGATTCAACAAGGTGCTGATAGCATTCTTTAGAAATGTTGGCCCATATTGATAGGATCGCATCTTGCAGTTGATGGAGATTTGAGGGATGCACATCCAGGGCACAAAGCTCCCATTCCCCCACATCCCAAAGATGCTCTATTGGGTTGAGATCTGGTGACTGTGGGGGCCATTTTAGTACAGTGAACTCATTGTCATGTTCAAGAAACCAATTTGAAATGATTAGAGCTTTGTGACATGGTGCATTATCCTGCTGGAAGTAGCCATCAGAGGATGGGTACATGGTGGTCATGAAGGGATGGACATGGTCAGAAACAATGCTCAGGTAGCCCGTGGCTTTTAAACGATGCCCAATTGGCACTAAGGGGCCTAAAGTGTGCCCAGAAAACATCCCCCACACCATTACACCACCACCACCAGCCTGCACAGTGGTAACAAGGCATGATGGATACATGTTCTCATTCTGTTTACGCCAAATTCGGACTCTACCATTTGAATGTATCAACATAAATCGAGACTCATCAGACCAGGCAACATTTTTCCAGTCTTCAACAGTCCAATTTTGGTGAGCTCGTGCAAATTGTAGCCTCTTTTTCCTATTTGTAGTGGAGATGAGTGGTACCCGGTGGGATCTTCTGCTGTTGTAGCCCATCCGCCTCAAGGTTGTGCGTGTTGTGGCTTCACAAATGCTTTGCTGCATACCTTGGTTGTAACGAGTGGTTATTTCAGTCAACGTTGCTCTTCTATCAGCTTGGATCAGTCGGCCCATTTTCCTCTGACCTCTAGCATCCACAAGGCATTTTTGCCCACAGGACTGCCGCATACTGGATGTTTTTCCCTTTTCACACCATTCTTTGTAAACCCTAGAAATGGTTGTGCGTGAAAATCCCAGTAACTGAGCAGATTGTGAAATACTCAGACCCGTCTGGCACCAACAACCATGCCGCGCTCAAAATTGCTTAAATCACCTTTCTTTCCCATTCTGACATTCAGTTTGGAGTTCAGGGGATTGTCTTGACCAGGACCACACCCCTAAATGCATTGAAGCAACTGCCATGTGATTGGTTGACTAGATAATTGCATTAATGAGAAATAGAACAGGTGTTCCTAATAATTCTTTAGGTGAGTGTAAACAGTGGGATGCGAAAGTTTGGGCAACCTTGTTAATCGTCATGATTTTCCTGTATAAATCGTTGGTTGTTACGATAAAAAATGTCAGTTAAATATATCATATAGGAGACACACACAGTGATATTTGAGAAGTGAAATGAAGTTTATTGGATTTACAGAAAGTGTGCTATAATTGTTTAAACAAAATTAGGCAGGTGCATAAATTTGGGCACTGTTGTTATTTTATTGATTCCAAAACCTTTAGAACTAATTATTGGAACTCAAATTGGCTTGGTAAACTCAGTGACCCCTGACCTACATACACAGGTGAATCCAATTATGAGAAAGAGTATTTAAGGAAGTCAATTGTAAGTTTCCCTCCTCTTTTAATTTTCTCTGAAGAGTAGCAACTAGAGATGGCCCGAACTATCCGACGGCGAACAGTTCCCGGCGAACATAGCTTGTTCGCGTTCGCCTCTGCCGGGCGAACACATGCGATGTTCGGTCCGCCCCCTATACATCATCATTGAGCAAACTTTGACCCTGTACCTCACAGTCAGCAGACACATTCCAGCCAATCAGCAGCATACCCTCCCTCCCAGACCCTCCCACCTCCTGCACAGCATCCATTTTAGATTCATTCTGAAGCTGCAGTCTTAGTGAGAGGAGGGAGACTGTAACTGCTGCTGATTTAATTGGGAAATCGATAGCTAGGCTAGTGAATTCAGTGTCCACTCCAGTCCTGAAAGACTCATCTGATCTCTGCTGTAAGGACAGCGTCCTGACAGCACCCCAAAAAGCCCTTTTTAGGGCTGCAACATTAGTCTGCTTTTTTTTTTTCCTTTATATACATATTGCAGTTGCCTGGCCTGCCTGTGTGTGAGGAGCTGCAGGCCCACAGACTGTAGTGTGCCCACTGCCAGTGCTCACCCCTGTCATTCCGTGTGGCACAGGACTTTGCTTAAAAAAAGGCACTTAATTTTTACACTTTAATCTAAGGTTAGTTGCCTGCCAGTGTGTGTCAGGCTGACTTCCACTGACTGTAGTGTGCCCACTGCCAGTGCCCACCACTCATACCGGCTGGCACAGGACTTTGCATAAAAAAGGCATTTAATTTTTACACTTTAGTGTAATTTCAGCTGCTTGCCTGCTGCTAGTGTGTGTCAGGCCGACTTCAACTGACTGTAGTGTGCCCACTGCCAGTGCCCACCCCTGTCATCCCGTGTGGCACAGGACTTTGCTTAAAAAAAAGGCACTTCATTTTTACACTTTAATCTAAGGTTAGTTGCCTGCCAGTGTGTGTCAGGCCGACTTCAACTGACTGTAGTGTGCCCACTGCCAGTGCCCACCCCTGTCATCCCGAGTGGCACAGGACTTTGCTTAAAAAATAGGCACTTAATTTTTACACTTTAATCTAAGGTTAGTTGCCTGCCAGTGTGTGTCAGGCTGACTTCCACTGACTGTAGTGTGCCCACTGCCAGTGCCCACCACTCATACCGGCTGGCACAGGACTTTGCTTAAAAAAGGCATTTAATTTTTACACTTTAATGTAATTTCAGCTGCTTGCCTGCTGCTAGTGTGTGTCAGGCCGACTTCAACTGACTGTAGTGTGCCCACTGCCAGTGCCCACCCCTGTCATACCGAGTGGCACAGGACTTTGCTTAAAAAATAGGCACTTAATTTTTACACTTTAATCTAAGGTTAGTTGCCTGCCAGTGTGTGTCAGGCTGACTTCCACTGACTGTAGTGTGCCCACTGCCAGTGCCCACCACTCATACCGGCTGGCACAGGACTTTGCTTAAAAAAGGCATTTAATTTTTACACTTTAATGTAATTTCAGCTGCTTGCCTGCTGCTAGTGTGTGTCAGGCCGACTTCAACTGACTGTAGTGTGCCCACTGCCAGTGCCCACCCCTGTCATACCGAGTGGCACAGGACTTTGCTTAAAAAATAGGCACTTAATTTTTACACTTTAATCTAAGGTTAGTTGCCTGCCAGTGTGTGTCAGGCTGACTTCCACTGACTGTAGTGTGCCCACTGCCAGTGCCCACCACTCATACCGGCTGGCACAGGACTTTGCATAAAAAAGGCATTTAATTTTTACACTTTAGTGTAATTTCAGCTGCTTGCCTGCTGCTAGTGTGTGTCAGGCCGACTTCAACTGACTGTAGTGTGCCCACTGCCAGTGCCCACCCCTGTCATACCGAGTGGCACAGGACTTTGCTTAAAAAATAGGCACTTAATTTTTACACTTTAATCTAAGGTTAGTTGCCTGCCAGTGTGTGTCAGGCTGACTTCCACTGACTGTAGTGTGCCCACTGCCAGTGCCCACCACTCATACCGGCTGGCACAGGACTTTGCATAAAAAAGGCATTTAATTTTTACACTTTAGTGTAATTTCAGCTGCTTGCCTGCTGCTAGTGTGTGTCAGGCCGACTTCAACTGACTGTAGTGTGCCCACTGCCAGTGCCAACCACTGATACCGGGTGGCACAGTAGCTTGCCGATAAATAAGGCATTTAATTTTTAGACAGTAGTCTAAATTCAGTTGCTTGCCTGCTGCCAGTGTGTGTCAGGCCCGCTTCCACTGACTGTAGTGTGCCCACTGCCAGTGCCAACCACTGATACCGGGTGGCACAGTAGCTTGCCGATAAATAAGGCATTTAATTTTTAGACAGTAGTCTAAATTCAGTTGCTTGCCTGCTGCCAGTCAGTGTGTCAGGCCCTCTTCCACTGACTGTAGTGTGCCCACTGCCAGTGCCAACCACTCATACCGGGTGGCACAGTAGCTTGCCGATAAATAAGGCATTTAATTTTTACACTTTAGTGTAATTTCAGTTGCTTGCCTGCTGCCAGTGTGTGTCAGGCCCTCTTCCACTGACTGTAGTGTGCCCACTGCCAGTGCCAACCACTGATACGCGCAGTGCCCCAATTTGGGAGTAAGAGGACCGACCAAGCTGCTTTTTCCATCTCCCGGTTCCTGAAATCAATTCAGTTTAGTGTATGAGAGTTTGGTCTGTCACTGTGAAGGCAGTCGAAGGTACCCGGCCTAAATTTTTTTTCATAAAAGGCAATTCCTGATATGGGACGTAACAGGGATTAAACTGATGAGAATAATACTACAGAAAATACCACTCATATCGGTGGAGGGAGCCAGCGTTTTTTTAACCATCTCCCCGTTCAAAAAATCTATTTAATAAATGGCCCCCAGATTGGGGATGTTAGAGGGATTAAACTGATGAGAATAGTACTACAGAAAATACCACTCATATCGGGTGTGACAGTAAATTGCACGGCGCAGATGCAGTCACCGTGGTTTAAAACAGAGTGGAGGGAGCCAGCGTTTTTTTAACCATCTCCCCGTTCGAAAAATCTATTAAATAAATGGCACCCAGATTGGGGACGTTAGAGGGATTAAACTGATGAGAATAGTACTACAGAAAATACCACTCATATCGGGTGTGACAGTAAATTGCACGGCGCAGACGCAGTCACCGTGGATTAAAACAGAGTGGAGGGAGCCAGCGTTTTTTTAACCATCTCCCCGTCCGAAAAATCTGTTTAATAAATGGCCCCCAGATTGGGGAGTCGGGGACGTTAGAGGGATTAAACTGATGAGAATAGTACTACAGAAAATACCACTCATATCGGGTGTGACAGTAAATTGCACGGCGCAGACGCAGTCACCGTGGATAAAAACAAAGGGGAGGGAGCCAGCGTTTTTTTAACCATCTCCCCGTTCGAAAAATCAATTCAATTGACCTTTCGGGGACCCTTGGTGTTGTACGTGGCTGGGTGGAGGAAGAAACCTTCAATGACATCACCGGGACGTGGCTAGCTTGGTATCCAACCTTGTGCAAATGGGGAGTTTGCGGTTGTGCAAATGAACTGTTTGCGGTGCATTAAAAGGGGAGTTTGGTCTGTCAATGTCTGTGATGCGGGCGTAACCCTTACACTACCTGATCGATACAACATCATACCTGATCGTATACACACACTGGATGTTTTAAAGCACGTTATTCCAAACAATTTAGGAATGTTAGTTGATTTATGCCCTTTATGGATTAAAACCCGACTCTGCGTCCACTACGTAATTTTCCATGGGAGTTTTGCCATAGATCCCCCTCCGGCATGCCACAGTCCAGGTGTTAGACCCCTTGAAACAACTTTCTCATCACTATTGTGGCCAGAAAGAGTCCCTGTGGGTTTTAAAATTCGCCTGTCTATTGAAGTCTATGGCGGTTCGCCCGGTTCGCCAGTTCGCGAACATTTGCGGAAGTTCGCGTTCGCTGTTCGCGAACTGAAAATTTTATGTTCGCGACATCACTAGTAGCAACATGGGGGTCTCAAAACAACTCTCAAATGCCCTGAAGACAAAGATTGTTCACCATCATGGTTTAGGGGAAGGATACAGAAAGTTGTCTCAGAGATTTCAGCTGTCTGTTTCCACAGTTAGGAACATATTGAGGAAATGGAAGACCACAGGCTCAGTTCAAGTTAAGGCTCGAAGTGGCAGACCAAGAAAAATCTCGGATAGACAGAAGCGACAAATGGTGAGAACAGTCAGAGTCAACCCACAGACCAGCACCAAAGACCTACAACATCATCTTGCTGCAGATGGAGTCACTGTGCATCGTTCAACCATTCGGTGCACTTTACACAAGGAGATGCTGTATGCGAGAGTGATGCAGAGGAAGCCTTTTCTCTGCCCACAGCACAAAAAGTGCCGCTTGAGGTGGGCTAAAGCACATTTGGACAAGCCAGCTTCATTTTGGAATAAGGTGCTGTGGACTGATGAAACTAAAATTGAGTTATTTGGCCATAACAAGGTGCGTTATGCATGGAGGAAAAAGAACACAGCATTCCAAGAAAAACACCTGCTACCTACAGCAAAATATGGTGGTGGTTCCATCATGCTGTGGGGCTGTGTGGCCAGTGCAGGGACTGGGAATCTTGTCAAAGTTGAGGGACGCATGGATTCCACTCAGTATCAGCAGATTCTGGAGACCAATGTCCAGGAATCAGTGACAAAGCTGAAGCTGCGCCGGGGCTGGATCTTTCAACAAGACAACAACCCTAAACACTGCTCAAAATCCACTAAGGCATTTATGCAGAGGAACAAGTACAAAATTCTGGAATGGCCATCTCAGTCCCCAGACCTGAATATAATTGAAAATCTGTGGTGTGACTTAAAGAGAGCTGTCCATGCTCGGAAGCCATCAAACCTGAATGAACTAAAGATGTTTTGTAAAGAGGAATGGTCCAAAATACCTTCAACCAGAATCCAGACTCTCATTGGAACCTACAGGAAGCATTTAAAAGCTGTAATTTCTGCAAAAGGAGGATCTACTAAATATTGATTTCATTTCTTTTTTGTGGTGCCCAAATTTATGCACCTGCCTAATTTTGTTTAAACAATTATAGCACACTTTCTGTAAATCAAATAAACTTCATTTCACTTCTCAAATATCACTGTGTGTGTCTCCTATATGATATATTTAACTGACATTTTTTATCGTAACAACCAACGATTTATACAGGAAAATCATGACGATTAACAAGGTTGCCCAAACTTTCGCATCCCACTGTATATACACAAACAAAAGGGAAAGGAAACACTCATCTTCAATGAAGCGTTGGTAGCACCAGGAACTCAGCCGAGAACCAAACACAAGCTAACCACAAGTCCAACAGAAGATATAAACTGCATAGCATAGTGGGAGAAAAAACAATAAATGGAGAAGGTTAAATGACCACAATAGCCACACCTTGGGAAAAAAGGTGTGGCAACCACCAGAAACAACACAGACGTCATTTGATCCAAAAGAACATGTCAGATTAAACCACATGTTGCCAGTCTCACAGATCTCCTGCCACCTGTCTCGGGAATGTCCGTATGTCTCGGTACGTCCGTGACAGTACCCAGGACCAACCTTATCTGGATGAGACCTGTTTAAGGGTTTGACCAAACGGCTGGCATTTACGTCAGATGCCGATACCCACATCCTCTCCTCTGGTCCATTAGCCTTCCAGTCAACAAGATACTGAAGAGATCTATGGAGAACTCAAGAGTCAATAATCTTGGTGATCTGGAATTTCAAACTTCCGTCTACCATGACAGGAGTGGGTGGCAAGGGGGACAACTCTAAAAGTTCAACATATCTCTTCAACAAGGATTTGTGAAACACATTATGAGTTTTCATAGCCTGAGGAAGTTCAAGACGAAGAGCTACAGGATTAATAATGGCAGTGATCTTATATGGACCAATAAACCTTGGACCCAACTTCCAAGAAGGAACCTTCAACTTAATATTTCTTGGGCGGACCGGACCATTCATACGTTTCCTGTCAGCCACATGATTATAAACGTTGCCCATATTCATCAGGTAATTTAGAATTTTCTGCCATATAGAAGAAAATGATGCCGAAAAACATTCCTCCTCAGGGATACCGGAATACCGGAAGTATCAGAACCAGAGAATGCGCCAAATTGCTGGTGAGACCCATATGCCCCAAAAAACGGTGACTTACCAGTGGACTCCTGTCTATGATTGTTTATGGCAAACTCTGTCAAAGACAAAAATGAGGACTCCTGGTTCTCAGAGACAAAATATCTTAAGTAAGTCTCCAGACTCTGATTAGTGCGCTCCATCTGCCGAGTACAGAATGCCTTCCAGAATCTGGACACAAACTAAGTCCCATGATCCAAGACCACGTCAGAGGGAATGTCATGAAGTTTCACAATGTTGTCAACAAACACTAGCGCAAGTGTTTATAGCATTGCCCGGCCTAACTAATGCTAAAAGTGCGCCCTTTTACTAAAATGACCAACTACCACCAGAATAACTGTCTTTCCAGACGAATTAGGCAGATCAGTAATAAAATCCATAGACAAGTGTGTCCATGGTCTGGATGGGATGGGCAACGGAAGTAGAGATCCAGAAGGTCGAGCATGTGTCACCTTAGCGCGTGCACAGATACTACAGGCCAACACATAGTCGTCAACACACTTACGCAACCCCGGCCACTAGAATCTACGAGAGATGAGGTCAGCAGTGGATCTACTCCCAGGGTGTCCCATAACATCCGTACAGTGATGTTCCTCAATCACCTTATGACGCAATTCTGAAGGAACAAACAATTTCCCAGAGGAGCAAGACTCTGGTGCGTTTTCCTGAGCCTCTAATACCTTCACCTCTAGGTCAGGGTATAGAGCGGATATCACCACCCCCTCCGAAACTATCGGACTCCGTTTTTCAAAATCGCCACTTCCAGGAAAACTACGTGACAAGGCATCTGCCTTGACGTTCTTAACCCCAGGACGATAAGTGACAATAAAATTTAATCTGGTGAAAAACAAACACCATCTGGCCTTTCTCGGGTTCAGTCATTTAGCCGACTCCATGTAAGCCAGATTTTTGTGATCTGTGATCGGATACATCGCCCCTTCCAACCAATGATGCCACTCCACAAAAGCCAACTTAGGGTACTTTCACACGTGCGGCAGGACGGATCCGACAGGCTGTTCACCCTGTCGGATCCATCCTTCCGCTATTTTGCCATGCCGCCGGACCGCCACTCTTTCCCCATTGACTATAATGGGGATGGGGCAGAGCTCCGGCGCAGTACGGCAGTTTGCGGTGAGAGGCCGCCAGACTAAAAAGTCGGACATGCAGGACTTTTAGTCCGGCGGCCTTTCGCCGTGCACTGCCGTGCTGTGCCGGAACTCCGCCCTCGTCCCCATTATAGTCAATGGGGACGGAGCGGCGGTCCGGCGGCACGGTGAAATAGCGGAAGGACGGATCCGACAGGGTGAACAGCCTGTCGGATCTGTTCTGCCACAAGTGTGAAAGTAGCCTTAATAGCCAGCAACTCTCTGTTACCCACATCATAATTTCTCTCTGCGGCAGAGAGTTTTTTAGAAACAAAATGCACATGGGTGCCATTTACCAGGTGACCGGCCCTGCAATAAAACTGCTCCTACCCCCACCTCGGACGCGTCAACTTCCACAATGAAAGGTTGTGATACATCCGGCTGCACCAATATAGGGGCAGAAAAGAAGTACTCCTTTACCGCAGAAAAGGCTCACAAAACCGAATTAGGCCACTCTGAGACATCCGTCCCTTTCTTAGTCAAGTCAGTTAAGGGTTTCACCACTGTCTAATAGTCTGAATAAATTTTCGGTAATAGTTGGTGAACCCTAAAAACTGCATAAGAGCCTTCAGAATTTCTGGTCGATCCCAGTCCAATGCAGCATGGACTTTCTATGGATCCATTCGAAAACCTGAAGATGACAGCAGATAGTCCAAGAATTGCACCTCATGTACAGCAAAAACACACTTCTCTAATTTTGTATACAATTTATTATCTCTTAGGATCTGTAACACCTGTCTAACATGATCCTGATGAGTCTCCACGTCTGGAGAATAAATTAGTATATCATCCAAATACACGACAACAAACCTCCCCACCAGATGATGAACATCACAAAATGCTGGAAAACCGCAGGAGCATTGGTCAACCCAAAAGGCATGACCAAGTTCTTAAAGTGACCCTCTCGGGTATTATAAGCCGTCTTCTATTCATTCCCTTCCTTGATCCTGACCAGATTATATGCCCCCCTTTAAGTCCATCTTGGAGAACACCTTGGCATCAACAATCTGGTTAAACAAATCAGGGATCAAAGGAAGGGGGTAAGGATCACGGACATTAATCCGATTTAGGCCATGTCTGGTTTTCCGTCAGTTCAGAGTTCCGTCCTTTTTTTTAACAAAGAAAACCCTGCTGCCACTGGAGATTTGGAAGGTCTTATGTGTCCTTTAGCCAAACTCTCGGTAATATACTCTCTCATGGCCGTTCTTTCAGGTAAAGAAAGGTTATACAACCTAGATTTAAGCAACTTAGCTCTGGGAATAAGCTTGATAGGACATTCATATTCCCGACGCAGAGGTAAATCCTGGCATCCACTTTCAGAAAATACAGTCTGAAGATCCCCCTTGGATGCGTTGTATATGAAAAACCGCAGCACTCACTTGTCTTCAATTATGCAGGATTTATTCACCAACAAAAATGCAACGTTTTGACCGTCATGGTCTTTCTCAAGCAACAAATAATGTGAACAAAAACAGATATATATATATATATATATATATATATATATATATACACTCCCTCCCAGTAGGTCACATGACAAAATTAAATATGCAAATTATAAATCAATTATGTGAATTATCTAGATCTCACCAACCTGTTGTCTAATCTTTTATATCTGAATATACTTGTCATTACCCTGTATATATTACATGCAGTGTAATTCCCTTAAGTATAATTATACAACAACAAAAGTGTTTACTTATAAAAACCTTGGTAGGAGTCTGGTTGGCACATCCTGGAGGGGACCTTCCTCATCGTTCTATGCTGTCAGAAAAGCGCGCGCATCTCAGCGTTTCCCTGTTGGAGGTGCGCACGCGCTGGGAACACGTGCGGGCACCCAGAGGGCGCGCTCATCCTAGCGTTCCTTCGTGATTAGTGCGCATCGGGTATGAGGCTAAGTTCCTTGCGCTGACGTGCTCCTTGTGTTGCTATAGTAACGTTCTAAACAAAACATGTGGGTGTGTCACATCGAGTCCTTAGTGTGATGTTTCAGCAGCTCCGTCTGTGTTTAACATTATCCTTATGTAGCGTATGTCTCTGCTCAAAATAATTGATTCAGCATTATCTTTATATCATGTATGCCGCTGCTCCAATTCTTGATTTAACCCTTTCAGGTAATTTTACAGTACCAATATTAGGCAGTTCTTGGCCTCAATTATAACCACAGAGTATGTCCATTTATATGTCTATATGTAATTTAGAGCAATTTAGCTCCATAAATACCAATACATATATATATACATATATATATATATATATATATATATATATATATATATATATATATCTATCTCTGTCTACAGTTAATTGTCAAAAGGGATCCACAGTGGCAGAATATCGATTCTAAATTAAGCAGCATGAACTCTATCACTAAATCGATATCCATAATGCCGGGATTGAGCAACGGTCTTCTCTCAATAAATAACGGAGTATCAGGTCAAGTGATTAAAAACCACGTTCATGGGCTCAATCAACCATAAAGGAGAAAACATACCCCCATTATTTTTTAAAAAGAAGGGTTTATATTGGGGTCGTCTCCTATTCTCATATGTTTTAGTCACTGATGGGGAACACGCTCCCCCAGGTTGTGTGGGGGAGGTATATCCCCTTAGGACATTCTACATATAATAGGCTAGGGGCGCTTCACCCATTACTATGGGAGAGTCGCCCCCACCCGTACCGCAGCCACTTGATTTACCCAATAGGATAAAGGGGTCATCCGTTCCCAGATTCTCTAGAAAAAGTTAAAAGAATGTATAAATAAATATATTCATTCATAAATCACAACCCCTAATGGTTGGGTACATCACTTCAATAAAACATAGGCTCACTGTACTGAACTGGACAGAGACATGTTCTCCTCCACACTGTGATAGGACTATTATACATAATCCTAGCATTGAATATGTTTTATTGAAGTTATGTACCCAACCATTAGGGGTTGTGATTTATGAATGAATATATTTATTTATATATTCTCTTTTAACTTTTTCTATAGGTATCTGCACTATTGGTGGAGACTGGGGGCACAATCGTAGAGGGGACCTCTGCTTCTGGAAAGTTCAGGCAGCGTGACTACTATATTAGGATCACTAATGTAACGTATACCTATTGATACCTCTGACTGTGTTTTTTTATATGCCTGCATGATTGAACGGTTCAAGGTCAATGGGGATCCACTGGTAACTTAGATTAACTGGGAATTTGTCATCTTCACAGTGTGACCTCTACCATCTCTCTCGTACCTTTTCCTCTTGATAAATGGCCTTCTCTAAGCTAGTACTGTAGGGTCTAGATTATCCACAGATGAAGAAAGGGCTGGCATGAATGGGACAACCCCAGTAGAGACATTACAAAAGGGAGAATCTGGGAACGGATGACCCCTTTATCCTATTGGGTAAATCAAGTGGCTGCGGTACGGGTGGGGGCGACTCTCCCATAGTAATGGGTGAAGCGCCCCTAGCCTATTATATGTAGAATGTCCTAAGGGTATATACCTCCCCCACACAACCTGGGGGAGCATGTTCCCCATCAGTGACTAAAACATATGAGAATAGGAGACGACCCCAATATAAACCCTTCTTTTTCAAAAATAATGGGGGTATGTTTTCTCCTTTATGGTTGGTTGAGCCCATCAACGTGGTTTTTAATCACTTGACCTGATACTCTGTTATTTATTGAGAGAAGACCGTTGCTCAATCCCGGCATTATGGATATAGATTTAGTGATAGAGTTCATGCTGCTTAATTTAGAATCTATATTCTGCCACTGTGGATGCCTTTTGACAATGAACTGTAGACAGAGAGATATGTTGGTAAGGCTGAGGTTCAGCCTGCATTTGTGGGAGGGGCTTGAGCCTATTTAAACCCCCACTTACCTCATCACAGTGGGCGTTCCGGTTCTTGGTGATTCACTGGCTAGTGTTCGTGTGTTTCCTGGTACCTACGGTCGCCTCTTGCAGAGTTCGTGTCTCCTGGTGGTAAGTAGGGGGGGGGGGGCTCTTTCGCAGGGCAAGGACTGCGGCGGTCTGGCACCCTCCCTCCGCCTCATGCTACCGGTGCGTTCCAGCGTGGAACGTATGGGCTTCCAGGTCCCCTCCTCCGCTCGTCTCCCTATGTTTCCTGGCGGTATGGCGTCAGGGAGCGCACCCGGCAGCCGGCCCGGCTCATCCATGCCGGGGGGGGGGGCTTCTCACTGGTCTGGCCGGCTCACCTCGTTCCCGGCACGGCGCACGAAGGCGTGCGTTCCAGGGTGGAACGCACGCACTTCCTGGTCCCGGTCCCCGCCCGCTCCACTAGCTTTCCGGCAGCAGCAGGGACGAACCTGCGCTATCCGACATCTACCCGATCGTCGGGGGGGGGGTTGTGTTCCTGGGCGAGGCTGCACCTCGGGTCCGGCATAGAAGCCGATGCACATAGGCGTGCGTTCCAGGCTGGAACGCACTCCTCTTCCGGCGCTTAAAGTGACGTCACCCGCCCCCTGCCCGGTCTCCCTGGCTGCAATGTCAGCTTGCGTTCCACGCTGGGCGCGGGCTCACGGGCAGCCAGGCCAGACGGGGAGAGGGGAAAGAAAAGAGAAAAGAAGTATAAATAAATAAATAAAATAAATTAATTAATATAAAGTGTGTACAGCAAACCCGCCACATAGTCTGTGTCGACAAAAAAAAAAGAAAAAAAAAAGGAATAAAAATAGAAGTACGTTCTGCAAAACCCGCCATATAGTCCGCATAGACATAAACGTCCAAAAAAAATATATATACAGAAGTATTTACAGAACAAAACCCGCCATATAGTCGGTATCGACAAAACCCGCAATAAAAAAAGAGAAAAAAAAAAAATATATATATATATATATATATAGAAGTATTTACAGCACAAAGCCCGCCATATAGTCGGTATCGACAAAACCCGCAATAATAAAAAAATAAAAAAAAAGATTTCCCCTGTTTAGACAAGGATGGGTGTCCCACGTAGGACCGATCTGGCTCCATCCCACCTCGGGCACCTGGTTACGTCCAGGGTGTCTGGTCTTCCTGGTTCGCCCAGGCCACCGTGTTTGGTCATGTTGCCAAGTCTTTGTCGGCCGGTCACAGTCGGGTGTCCGGTCACGGTTTGGTGGCGCCTCCTCCTTCCCTGGTATGCCCAGGGCTCGGTTCACTCCTGGTACGCCCAGGTCTTCACGTTTTTTCTTGTCTATCACACGGGTTCACGCACCTGTCCTTCGGCTTTCAAGTCTTCCAAAGGGGCCGTCCTCGGCTTCTCCCCTGGTCATTTTTGTTTTCCGTAACTCCTAGGTTCATGGCTTACCACTGCCCTTCGCGGGCCGCTGCTACGCGCAGCCTCTATTTCATGGCTACGCGCCTTCTCCTGTCAAACCGCCTGGTACGCTCAGGCGGCTCTCTTTTCGGTCAGGTGTCCGATCCGATGCGCTCGGATGGTCACTTGGCCTTAGGGTGAGCCCCAGCCTGGCCAGTTCGCCTGGTTCCGCAGGTTGGTGGGCACCCGTGTCCTCTGCGCTTTCAAATGTTTTTCGCCTGTTGCTTTATTTACAGAAGTTTGTTCCCAGTTCTCCGTTCCTTTCGGTCCGGTCCAGGTAAGTTTGCACTGGCACCACCTCGGTCCCAGTCAAGTCATAACCACGCGTTAATTGTCTTCGTCTGTTCGGTTAGGCCAGGTTCGACAGAGCCGTCTCGTGAAATTCCGTTAACGGTACGTGTCTCTCTGTCGTGCACCAATCCAAATTCCAGTACGTCGTCACCCTCTTTTTTTTTTTTTCCTTTATTTTGTCATGCCTTGTATTTTTTAGCTGCTCTGCCATGTCTCGAGCCTCGGACATGGATGACGGCCTTTCCATCTCCGGCTCGATCGTGTCAAGCCAAGCGGGTCCCTCATCCCTTCGGAGCTGGACCATCCCAAAACTGTTGGCCGAGTTAAACCGAAGAGGCATTCCACACCCGGCCACCGCAAGAAAGGCAGAGCTATACAAACTGCTCATGACCAGCCCCAGCACCGCGGCAGTGCAGCCGGAGGCGTCGGCCATCCAGTTATCCCTGGTGCAGCTACAGGCGATCCTGAATTCCCTGGTGGACTCGGTGGCGGATGTTCGGGCAAGGGTTTCGGAGCTCGAATCCCGGCCACCCGTTGTACCCCCGGCTCCCGTTCCGCTGATGACTCCCTCTACATCAGGCTGGCTGGCTACAGGTACGCCAAGACCCATTCCACTCTCACTTCATTCCTGATAACCTTAAGAGAGACATCCTGGCGGGGAAAGATGTCAATCTGGCATCAATCCTCATTGCCGCTCAAGATATTCCCGAGAACTGGGTCATAAACTGTGGCGATGTGTCGGTGGTCCTTCGGGCCAAGGATTCGCGGCTCAATCGCAAGTTGACCATCCCGGAATTTGTCCTGGCCTTCAGCCTCTTCAGGGACATCGTCTGCACCGCACAGCCAGAGAGAAGAGAGGAGCTGGACAGCTATTTGTACCTGGTCACTGACCTAGGGCACAAGTATGGTGGGTCAGCCTTCTATGACTACCACCGTTCTTTTGCAGCTAAGGCGGCGGCAGCTCTGGCCCAGTTCCAGTATGTCAACAGCTGGTCCTTGATTGACACCTAGCTCTTCTGCCATCACTTCGCTGACCTCAGGGCTCCCAACTGTGCGACGTGTCAGTCGATTTTCCACTCCTCTGAATGGTGCCCCAATACCGCGCACCCGTCTCAGGACAGGGCCATCCCGGGGACCTCCGGGTCATTTCCATCCAACCCCTCCACGGACAAGCTCGGCAGACCTATTGTCTACCTGGGGAAGAGCCAGGTCTGCAATAACTTTAATTCAGGGGGGTGCTCATATGCCAGCTGCAGGTCACTCCACGTCTGCTCCCTTTGCTTCAGGGCCCACCCACGGTCCACCTGCCCAAAGAAATCTTCCAAAGGTTCCTGACTAGCGGACATCAACGTGGACCTCTTGGCGGCACTCCTTCGCGATCACCACGATCAGGACTTCGTGGCGTTCCTGTTGGCAGGCTTCCGCCAGGGGTTCCACACAGGGCTCATCACTCTGCCGCAGGTGCCTTGGGAGGGCAGGAATCTGCTGTCCGCCACCCTGGACCCTCCAGCAACTAGCGAGTTGCTCCAGTCGGAAGTATCCAAGGGGTTCCTCATAGGCCCGTTCCCACGCATCCCGTTTTCCTCATGGCGCATTAACCCCATCGGCTTAGTGGCAAAGAAGAACACCAATAAAAAAAGATTAATTTATGATCTGTCTGCCCCTCATGTGTCCGGTATTCCGAGCCTTAATTCTCTGATTCCCTCGGAAGAATTTTCCATGCGTTATTCCTCAGTGGACGACGCCATCCAGGCCCTCCTGTCGCATGGTACGGGCGCTTGGCTGGCAAAGGTTTACATTGCGGATGCATTTAAACTCCTTCCCATCCTGCCGCAGTTATGGCAATTATACGGCATTGAGTGGGCCGGCCAGTATCTTTTCGCCAACAGGCTCACGTTTGGATCCAAGAGTAGCCCATGGTTATTCGACCAGCTGGCCAAGGCGCTACATTGGATCCTGATCCATCACGGGGGCCTCCGGTCGGTCATCCACTACCTCGACGATTTTCTTGTTGTCGAGGATCCGCAGGGCGGGTCCGGCATACTCACCGTCCTCCTCGGATTGTTCGCCAGTCTGGCTGTTCCGATCGCGGAGTCAAAGACTGAGGGTCTACCACGAGGGTCTTATTCTTGGGCATCGTCCTGGATTTGGTTCTGTTGCAAGCCAGCCTACCGGAGGAGAAACTCACTCAGTGTCGGGAGGTCATTTCCCATGCGGCAGCCACGGGATGCCTCACTAGAGTCGAGTTGCAGTCTCTTCTGGGGCTGCTTAACTTTGCCTCCAGGATTATGCCCCAGGGAAGAACCTTTGGGTCAAGGCTGCTCCAGCTTCTTCCCTCGGCACCTGAACAGGACAGCATCATCTGATTGGACGGCCAGGCCATGGCAGACCTGGCATGTGGGAGTTATTCCTGTCCCGATGGAACGGCGTCTCCTTTTTCGTATCACCTTTGTCTTCCTCCTGCCCGACCATTTTTTCAGACGCAGCTGCATCTTGCGGCTACGCTGCCATTTGGGGTTACCAGTGGCTAGCGGATCGTTGGGCCAGTACCATCTTAGAGGAGGCTGAATCCATCCGCACCTAGTCTCTGTTGGAATTGTACCCCATCGTGGCAGCTGCTCAGGCATGGGGCCACCTCTGGGCTAACTTGCCGTTGATGTTTGTGACAGATAACCAGGCCTTGGTCGACATCTTGGCCAAGGGCAGGGCCAAGTCCCCCAAGATCATGGCGCTGTTGCGCCAGCTGGTTTGGCTGGCCCTGTCATATAACTTCCACGTGCATTGTAGCCACATCCCGGGGGAGAGGAATGTAGCAGCCAACGCGCTGTCTAGATTTAATTTTGAACTCTTTTTCCAGGTCATGCCGGAGGCCGAGCCGCGCAGATATCCCACCCCGCCTTTCAGTTCCCTGACAATGGACTAGGCATGCTTGTCTCTTCAGCAAGGGACCTGGCGCAGCAGTCCCTTGCCCCAAACACGGCCAGGAACTACCTTTCAGGCCTGAAAACCTTCCAGGAGTTTTCACGTCTGCACCCGCAGGCTGTCCTGGTGGACATTCCTTACATCATGGCCTTCATCGCCCATTGCCACCACCAGTTACACCTCTCCTACAACACCATTAAGTTGTACCTAGCGGGCGTCCAACACCACACCATGCTCCGCAACCCAGGGGGCGGGTCCATTTTTTCTGCGCACGCAGTCAAGGCCACCTTACGAGGGGTCCAGAAGGGTGGGTCCAATCCCCCGTCCCGCAGGCAGGGCGTCACGGGGGAGATGTTCCGGAAATTATCTTCAGCCCTGGATGGTGCTCCTTTTGGGCCCTTTCCCAGCTTAATCATCAAAGCTGCCATGTACTTAGCATTTTACGGCTTCCTTAGGCCAGGCGAGTTCACGTGCAGTACGGCGGGACGGTGCAGCCTGCACAGAGAGCAGCTGGTGAGGGTTGTTGACCATTACGCGCTGAAGATAATTACCACCAAAACCAGTCAAGCTGGCCCCCCGGTGGAGGTCCAGTTTTTCCCACTAGTAATGAATGGTGCCCGTTACAGGTGTTTGACCAGCTCATCCTCGCCCTCCGGGATGCGCCACCTCACAGCCCTCTGCTACCCCATCTAAAGGGATCCAAACCCGACCCGAACTTTGTCCCGAACCCGAACCCCATTGAAGTCAATGGGGACCCGAACTTTTGGGCACTAAAAAGGCTGTAAAACAGCCCAGGAAAGAGCTAGAGGGCTGCAAAAGGCAGCAACATGTAGGTAAATCCCCTGCAAACAAATGTGGATAGGGAAATGAATTAAAATAAAAATTAAAAAAATAAAAATGAACCAATATCAATTGGACAGAGGTCCCATAGCAGAGAATCTGGCTTCACGCCAGCAGAGAATCAGTCTCTTCATGCCATAGCAAAGAATCTGGCTTCATGTCAGCAGAGAATCAGTCTCTTCATGCCATAGCAGAGAATCTGGCTTCATGTCAGCGCAGAATCAGTCTTCATGTCATAGCAGAGAATCAGGCTTCACGTCACCCACCACTGGAACAGGCCACTGTCACATATTTAGGCCCCGGCACCCAGACAGAGGAGAGAGGTCCCGTAACAGAGAATCTGGCCTTATGTCAGCACAGAATCTGTCTTCATGTCATAGCAGAGAATCAGGCTTCACGTCACCCACCACTTGAACAGGCCACTGTCACATATTTAGGCCCCGGCACCCAGACAGAGGAGAGAGGTCCCGTAACAGAGAATCTGGCCTTATGTCAGCGCAGAATCAGTCTTCATGTCATAGCAGAGAATCAGGCTTCACGTCACCCACCCACTGGAACAGGCCACTGTCACATATTTAGGCCCCGGCACCCAGACAGAGGAGAGAGGTCCCGTAACAGAGAATCTGGCCTTATGTCAGCACAGAATCTGTCTTCATGTCATAGCAGAGAATCAGGCTTCACGTCACCCACCACTGGAACAGGCCACTGTCACATATTTAGGCCCCGGCACCCAGACAGAGGAGAGAGGTCCCGTAACAGAGAATCTGGCCTTATGTCAGCACAGAATCTGTCTTCATGTCATAGCAGAGAATCAGGCTTCACGTCACCCACCACTGTAAAAGGCCACTGTCACATATTTAGGCCCCGGCACCCAGACAGAGGAGAGAGGTCCCGTAACAGAGAAGCTGGCCTTGTGTCAGCGCAGAATCAGTCTTCATGTCATAGCAGAGAGTCAGGCTTCACGTCACCCACCACTGGAACAGGCCACTGTCACATATTTAGGCCCCGGCACCCAGACAGAGGAGAGAGGTCCCGTAACAGAGAATCTGGCCTTATGTCAGCGCAGAATCTGTCTTCATGTCATAGCAGAGAATCAGGCTTCACGTCACCCACCACTGGAACAGGCCACTGTCACATATTTAGGCCCCGGCACCCAGACAGAGGAGAGAGGTCCCGTAACAGAGAATCTGGCCTTATGTCAGCACAGAATCTGTCTTCATGTCATAGCAGAGAATCAGGCTTCACGTCACCCACCACTAGAAAAGGCCACTGTCACATATTTAGGCCCCGGCACCCAGACAGAGGAGAGAGGTCCCGTAACAGAGAATCTGGCCTTATGTCAGCGCAGAATCAGTCTTCATGTCATAGCAGAGAATCAGGCTTCACGTCACCCACCCACTGGAACAGGCCACTGTCACATATTTAGGCCCTGGCACCCAGACAGAGGAGAGAGGTCCCGTAACAGAGAATCTGGCCTTATGTCAGCACAGAATCTGTCTTCATGTCATAGCAGAGAATCAGGCTTCACGTCACCCACCACTGGAACAGGCCACTGTCACATATTTAGGCCCCGGCACCCAGACAGAGGAGAGAGGTCCCGTAACAGAGAATCTGGCCTTATGTCAGCACAGAATCTGTCTTCATGTCATAGCAGAGAATCAGGCTTCACGTCACCCACCACTGGAACAGGCCACTGTCACACATTTAGGCCCCGGCACCCAGGCAGAGGAGAGGTTCATTCAACTTTGGGTTGCCCCGCAATATAATGGTAAAATGAAAATAAAAATAGTATTGAATGAGGAAGTGCCCTGTGGAAGAATAATATATTGTTAAGGGGAGGTAGTTAATATCTAATCTGCACAAGGGATGGACAGGTCCTGTGGGATCCATGCCTGGTTCATTTTTATGAACGTCAGCTTGTCCACATTGGCTGTAGACAGGCGGCTGCGTTTGTCTGTAATGACGCCCCCTGCCATGCTGAATACACGTTCAGACAAAACGCTGGCCGCCAGGCAGGCCAGCACCTCCAAGGCATAAAAGGCTAGCTCTGTCCACGTGGACAATTTGGAGACCCAGAAGTTGAATGGGGCCGAACCATCAGTCAGTACGTGGAGGGGTGTGCACAGGTACTGTTCCACCATGTTAGTGAAATGTTGCCTCCTGCTAACACGTTCCGTATCAGGTGGTGGTGCAGTTAGCTGTGGCGTGGTGACAAAACTTTTCCACATCTCTGCCATGCTAACCCTGCCCTCAGAGGAGCTG
This sequence comes from Bufo bufo, assembly GCF_905171765.1. Taxonomy (NCBI): domain Eukaryota; kingdom Metazoa; phylum Chordata; class Amphibia; order Anura; family Bufonidae; genus Bufo; species Bufo bufo. The sequence goes on from NC_053396.1 coordinate 75,926,198, forward strand.
GCCGTGACACAGCTGCGTTGGCGACCTCTTGCTCCTCCTCTGCCTTCGCCTTGGGCTTCCACTGGTTCCCCTGTGACATTTGGGAATGCTCTCAGTAGCGCGTCTACCAACGTGCGCTTGTACTCGCGCATCTTCCTATCACGCTCCAGTGTAGGAAGTAAGGTGGGAACATTGTCTTTGTACCGGGGATCCAGCAGGGTGGCAACCCAGTAGTCCGCACACATTGAAATGTGGGCAACTCTGCTGTCGTTGCGCAGGCACTGCAGCATGTAGTCTCTCATGTGTGCCAGGCTGCCCAGAGGTAAGGACAAGCTGTCCTCTGTGGGAGGCATATCGTCATCGTCCTGTGTTTCCCCCAGCCACGCACCAGTGATGGGCCCGAGCTGCTTTGGGTGCCACCCCGCTGTGAACATGCTTCATCCTCATCCTCCTCCACCTCCTCCTCATCCTCGTCCTCCTCGTCCTCCAGTAGTGGGCCCTGTCTGGCCACATTTGTACCTGGCCTCTGGTGTTGCAAAAAACCTCCCTCTGAGTCACTTTGAAGAGACTGGCCTGAAAGTGCTAAAAATGACCCCTCTACCTCCTCTTCCTCCTGGGCCACCTCCTCTTCCATCATCGCCCTAAGTGTTTTCTCAAGGAGAGAAGTGGTATTGTATCGCTGATAACGGCATCATCGCCACTGGCCATGTTGGTGGAGTACTCGAAACAGCGCAACAGGGCACACAGGTCTCGCATGGAGGCCCAGTCATTGGTGGTGAAGTGGGTCTGATCCGCAGTGCGACTGACCCGTGCGTGCTGCAGCTGAAACTCCACTATGGCCTGCTGCTGCTCGCACAGTCTGTCCAGCATATGCAAGGTGGAGTTCCACCTGGTGGGCACGTCGCATATGAGGCGGTGAGCGGGAAGGCCGAAGTTACGCTGTAGCGCAGACAGGCGAGCAGCGGCAGGGTGTGAACGCCGGAAGCGCGAACAGACGGCCCGCACTTTATGCAGCAGCTCTGACATGTCGGGGTAGTTGCGAATGAACTTCTGCACCACCAAATTCAGCACATGCGCCAGGCAAGGGATGTGCGTCAAACCGGCTAGTCCCAGAGCTGCAACGAGATTTCGCCCATTATCGCACACCACCAGGCCGGGCTTGAGGCTCACCGGCAGCAACCACTCGTCGGTCTGTTGTTCTATACCCCGCCACAACTCCTGTGCGGTGTCGGGCCTGTCCCCCAAACATATGAGTTTCAGAACGGCCTGCTGACGTTTACCCTGGGCTGTGCTGAAGTTGGTGGTGAAGGTGTGTGGCTGACTGGATGAGCAGGTTGAAGAAGAAGAGGAGGAAGCTGAGTAGGAGGAGACAGGAGGCAAAGAATGTTGCCCTGCGATCCTTGGCGGCGGAAGGACGTGCGCCAAACAGCTCTCCGCCTGGGCCCCAGCCGCCACTACATTTACCCAGTGTGCAGTTAGGGAGATATAGCGTCCCTGGCCGTGCTTACTGGTCCACGTATCTGTGGTTAGGTGGACCTTGCCACAGATGGCGTTGCGCAGTGCACACTTGATTATATCCGACACTTGGTTGTGCAGGGAAGGCACGGCTCTCTTGGAGAAGTAGTGCCGGCTGGGAACAACATACTGTGGGACAGCAAGCGACATGAGCTGTTTGAAGCTGTGTGTGTCCACCAGCCTAAATGACAGCATTTCATAGGCCAGTAGTTTAGAAATGCTGGCATTCAGGGCCAGAGATCGAGGGTGGCTAGGTGAGAATTTACGCTTTTTCTCAAATGTTTGTGAGATGGAGAGCTGAACGCTGCCGTGTGACATGGTTGAGATGCTTGGTGACGCAGGTGGTGGTGTTGGTGGTACATCCCATGTTTGCTAGGCGGCAGGTGCCAACGTTCCTCCAGAGGCGGAGGAAGAGGCCGAGGCGGCGGCAGCAGCAGAAGAGGCCGAGGCGGCGGCAGCAGCAGAAGAAGTAGCAGGGGGAGCCTGAGTGAGTTCCTTGTTTTTAAGGTGTTTACTCCACTGCAGTTCATGATTTGCATGCAGGTGCCTGGTCATGCAGGTTGTGCTAAGGTTCAGAACGTTAATGCCTCGCTTCAGGCTCTGATGGCACAGCGTGCAAACCACTCGGGTCTTGTCGTCAGCACATTGTTTGAAGAAGTGCCATGCCAGGGAACTCCTTGAAGCTGCCTTTGGGGTGCTCGGTCCCAGATGGCGGCGGTCAGTAGCAGGCGGAGTCTCTTGGCGGCGGGTGTTCTGATTTTGCCCACTGCTCCCTCTTTTGCTACGCTGTTGGCTCGGTCTCACCACTGCCTCTTCCTCCGAACTCTGAAAGTCAGTGGCACGACCTTCATTCCATGTGGGGTCTAGGACCTCATCGTCCCCTGCATTGTCTTCCACCCAGTCTTGACCCCTGACCTCCTGTTCAGTCTGCACACTGCAGAAAGACGCAGCAGTTGGCACCTGTGTTTCGTCATCATCAGAGACGTGCTGAGGTGGTATTCCCATGTCCTCATCATCAGGAAAAATAAGTGGTTGTGCGTTAGTGCATTCTATCTCTTCCACCCCTGGGGAAGGGCTAGGTGGATGCCCTTGGGAAACCCTGGCAGCAGAGTCTTCAAACAGCATAAGAGACTGCTGCATAACTTGAGGCTCAGACAGTTTCCCTGATATGCATGGGGGTGATGTGACAGACCGATGGGCTTGGTTTTCATGCGCCATCTGTGCGCTTTCTGCAGAAGACTGGGTGGGAGATAATGTGAACGTGCTGGATCCACTGTCGGCCACCCAATTGACTAATGCCTGTACCTGCTCAGGCCTTACCATCCTTAGAACGGCATTGGGCCCCACTAAATATCGCTGTAAATTCTGCTGGCTACTGGGACCTGAGGTAGTTGGTTCACTAGGACGTGTGGCTGTGGCAGAACGGCCACGTCCTCTCCCAGCACCAGAGGGTCCACTAACACCACCACGACCATGTCCACGTCCGCGTCCCTTACTAGATGTTTTCCTCATTGTTCCCGTTCACCACAATTTTGAGAATGGCAAATTTGGGAATAGTTTTTCAACCCAGAACAAAAAGTGTGCTTTTACGGTCACTACAAATAACTTGACCAGCTAAAACAGTACAGATTTGGTTGAATAGAAATGTGAGGCCTGTTTTTTTTTTTTGCGCTGTGTGACAGGTATAGGTTTAATCACAGAATTAGACTTGTATCTGCACGGTAGCGTGTGTGTTAAGTTTTTCTGAATGACACTATCAGCACCTTCAATGTAAGATATCCTTTTTGGGATAGATTTCAAGTAGGCCTCATATAGCAGAAACTAGTTATTTTGAGAATGGCAAATTTGGGAATAGTTTTTCAACCCAGAACAAAAAGTGTGCTTTTACGGTCACTACAAATAACTTGACCAGCTAAAACAGTACAAATTTGGTTGAATAGAAATGTCAGGTCTATTTTTTAGGCGCTGGGTGACAGGCTCAACTTGCCCCTGATGTAGTATATGGCCAAAAAATAACCACACTATTGATGGTTAAATGCACTTGGGTGACACAGGCTCAGCCTGCACCAGATGTAGTATATGGCCAAAAAATAACCAGACTGTTGATGGTTAAATGCACTTCGGTGACACAGGCTCAGCCTGCAGCTGATGTAGTATATGGCCAAAAAATAACCAGACTGTTGATGGTTAAATGCACTTCGATGACACAGGCTCAGCCTGCAGCTGATGTAGTATATGGCCAAAAAATAACCAGACTGTTGATGGTTAAATGCACTTCGGTGACACAGGCTCAGCCTGCAGCTGATGTAGTATATGGCCAAAATATAACCAGACTGTTGATGGTTAAATGCACTTCGGTGACACAGGCTCAGCCTGCAGCTGATGTAGGATATAGCAAAAAATAACCACACTATTGATGGTTAAATACACTTGGTGATAGCTTGTGCTGGCGCACCACAAGCCACAAGATGGCCGCCGATCACCCCAGAAAAAAGTGATCTAAAAACGCTCTGGGCAGCCTCAAAAAAGTGAGCAAGTCGATATTAGCACTTCAATGATCCACAGCTGCAGATCGATCACAGAATGAAGTCTTTTGGAGGAGTTAATCTGCCTAATCTCGCCCTAACGTCGCAGCAGCAACCTCTCCCTATGCTTGAATCAGCAGAGTGACGTGCAGCGCTACGTGACCCAAGCTTATATAGAGGCTGGGTCACATGCTGCACTGGCCAATCACAGCCATGCCAATAGTAGGCAAGGCTGTGATGGCCTCTTGGGGCAAGTAGTATGACGCTTGTTGATTGGCTGCTTTGCAGCCTTTCAAAAAGCGCCAAGAAAGCGCCGAACACCGAACCCGAACACGGACTTTTACGAAAATGTTCGGGTTCGGGTCCGTGTCACGGACACCCCAAAATTCGGTACGAACCCGAACTATACAGTTCGGGTTTGCTCATCCCTACTCAGGAGCGATATCCGGTCATTCCTTCCGCATTGGTGCAGCCTCCGCGGCTTCCTGGCGGGGGGTCCCCGCCTACGTCATCCGAAAGATGGGGAGATGGCGTTCGTCTTGCTTCACCAGATACATACCTAACCCGCAAGTGGAGATTTCGCAGGCATTTCGGTCTTTGGTGTTATAAGGTAATTAAGTCTTGCACCTTAACTATATTGTTGTCATTTTGCCCCCTTTTAGGCTACTCTCATACCCGGCTCCAGGCACACCCAAGCCGGTTTAGGTTCCAGGCAGGCACGCTGCCCAAGTTTCGTATTTAGCCTTGACCACAAGTTGGTAAGGCTGAGGTTCAGCCTGCATTTATGGGAGGGGCTTGAGCCTATTTAAACCCCCACTTACGTCATCACAGTGGGCGTTACGGTTCTTGGTCCCACCCACCCATTCCCTTCATTTCAAGGGTCCTCCTTAGGGTAGCCCCCTTTTAGGCTACTCTCATACCCGGCTCCAGGCACACCCCAGCCGGTTTAGGTTCCAGGCAGGCACGCTGCCCAAGTTTCATATTTAGCCTTGACCACAAATATATATATATATATATATATATATATATATATATATATATGTATTTATGGAGCTTAATTTCTCTAAATTACATATAGACATATAAATGGACATACTATAATTGAGGCCAAGAACTGTATATTTTGGTACTGTAAAATTACCTGAAAGGGTATCAAGAATTGGAGCAGCGGCATACATGATATAAAGATAATGCTGAATCAATTATTTTGAGCAGAGACATACGCTACATAAGGATAATGTTAAACACAGACGGAGCTGCTGAAACATCACACTAAGGACTCGATGTGACACACCCACATGTTTTGTTTAGAACGTTACTATAGCAACACAAGGAGCATGTCAGCGCAAGGAACTTAGCCTCATACCCGATGCGCACTAATTACGAAGGAACGCTAGGATGAGCGCGCCCTCTGGGTGCCTGCACGTGTTCCCAGCGCGTGCGCACCTCCAACAGGGAAACGCTGAGATGCGCGCGCTTTTCTGACAGCATAGAACAATGAGGAAGGTCCCCTCCAGGATGTGCCAACCAGACTCCTACCAAGGTTTTTATAAGTAAACAATCTTGTTGTTGTATAATTATACTTAGGGGAATGACACTGCGTGTAATATATACAGGGTAATGACAAGTATATTCAAATATAAAAGATTAGACAACAGGTTGGTGAGTTCTAGATAATTCACATAATTGATTTATAATTTGCATATTTAATTTTGTCATGTGACCTACTGGGAGGGAGTGTATATATATCTGTTTTTGTTCACATTATTTGTTGCTTGAGAAAGACCATGACGGTCGAAACGTTGCATTTTTGTTGGTGAATAAATCCTGCATAATTGAAGACAAGTGAGTGCTGCGGTTTTTCATATATGACGTAGGGAAGGAAGATGGACACCTCCAGTCCTGACAGACTACCAGTATGAACAGGCCCTAAAGGTAGGCAAGTTCATACGCCAGATACCTAGAATCTTATCTCACCCTATAGGACCGTGGAACTAATGTCAGGACTGAGTCTTCCTGTTCCTCCAAAGGGAAGGACGTACAGGAGTCTCCCTTAGGCATAATGACAAACAGGGAAATGCAACACACACATATATACAGTGAGGAACAGAAGTATTTAAACACCCTGCAATTTAGCAAGTTCTCCCACTTAGAAATCATGGAGGGGTCTGAAATTCACATTGTAGGTGCATTCCCACTCTGAGAGACAGAATAAAATAAAAAAATATTCAGGAAATCACATTGTATGATTTTTAAAGAATTTATTGCACTGCTGAACATAAGTATTTGAACACATGAGAAACAGCAAGAACTCTGGCTCTCAAAGACCTGTTACTGTGCCTTTAAAAAGTCCACCTCTACTCCACTCATTAATCTAACTTAGTAGCACCTGTCTGAGCTCTATAAAGACACCTGTCCACCCCACAGTCAGTCAGACGCCATCTACTACCATGGGCAAGACCAAAGAGCTTTTAAAAGACACCAGAGACAAAATTGTGGACCTCGACAAGGCTGGAAAGGGCTACAGGGCAATCGCCAAGCAGCTTGGTGAAAATAGATCAACTGTTGGAGAAATTGTTAGAAAATGTAAGAGGCTAAAGACGACTGTCAGTCTACCTCGGACTGGGGTTCCATACAAGATCTTAACTCGTGGGGTATCACTGATGATAAGAAAGGTGAGGAATCAGCCCAGAACTACAAGGAAGGAGTTGGTCGATGACATGAAGAGAGCTGGGGCCACAGTTTCAAAGGTCACTGTCGGTAGAACGCTACGCCGCGATGGCTTCAAATCATGCATTGCACGGAAGGTTCCCTTGCTCAAGTCATCACATTGTCCAGGCCCGTCTGAAGTTTGCCAATGACCATCTGGATGATCAGAGGAGGCATGGGAGAAAGTCATGTGGTCAGATGAGATCAAAGTAGAACTTTTTGGTCTAAACTTCACTCGTCGTGTTGAGTTGCATCCCAAGAACACCATCCCTACTGTGAAGCATGGGGATGGTAACATCATGCTTTGGGGGTGCTTTTCTGCAAAGGGGACAGGACGACTGCACTGTATTAAGTAGAGGATTAATGGGGCCATTTATTGTGAGATTTTGAGCAACAACCTCCTTACCTCAGTCAGAGCATTGAAGATGGGTCGTGGCTGGGTCTTCCAACATGACAACAACCCGAAGCACACAGCCAAGATAACCAAGGAGTGGCTCCGTAAGAAGCATATCAAGATTTTGGAGTGGCCTAGCCAGTCTCCAGACCTAAATCCAATAGAACATCTTTGGAGGGAGCTGAAACTCTGTGTTGCTCAGCGACCGCCCCGAAACCTGACAGATCTAGAGGAGATCTGTGTGGAGGAGTGGGCCAAAATCCCTGTTGCAGTGTGTGCAAACCTGGTCAAGAACTACAGGAAACGTTTGACCTCTGTAATTGCAAACAAAGGCTTCTGTACCAAATATTAACACTGTTTTTCTCAGGTGTTCAAATACTTATGTTCAGCAGTGCAAGACATATAAATTCTTTAAAAATCATAGAATGTGATTTCCTGAATTTTTTTTATTTATTCTGTCTCTCAGAGTGGGAATGCACCTACAATGTGAATTTCAGACCCCTCCATGATTTCTAAGTGGGAGAACTTGCAAAATCGCAGGCTGTTCAAATACTTCTGTTCCTCACTGTATATATAAATAAACAAAATACAAAAGGGAAAGGAAACACTTATCTTCAATGAAGAGTTGGTAGCACCAGGAACTCAGCCGAGAACCAAACACAAGCTAACGACAAGTCCAACAGAAGCCATAAACCGCATAACATAGTGGGAGAAACAATAAATAGAGAAGGTTAAATTACCACAATAGCCACACCTTGGGAAAGAAAGCGTGGCAAGCAAATTTGATCCAAAAGGAAAACATGTCAGATTAAACCACGTGTTGCCAGTCTCACAAACCTCCTGCCAACTGTCGCTGGAACGTCCGTATGTCTCAGTACGTCTGTGATACCTCCTTGACTAACCTGAAACCTTGTGCATTTTTCTTGAAAATTCCTCTCCTATGCTGAGAGGAAATATGATATCTGCAACCGTGAATTGTTAGCCATTAAGTGGCATCACTTCTTGGAGGGAGCTCAGCACCAAATTACTGTACTCACAGACCATAACAATTTGATTTATCTGGATATGGCCAAGAGCTTGAATCCCCGGCAAACACGGTGGGCCCTGTTTTTTACGCAGTTTAACTTCTTAGTTACGTTTCGTCTTGGTCTGCTAATGTGAAGGCGGGTGCCATATTGTGTAGCTTTGGTATTGAAGACTGCATTGACTGCCTTTGTCTCTGCGTGTGAGGTGTGTGCTAGGGCCAAGATACCCAGGAGATGTCCTGCGGGTTTGCTTTTTCCCTTGCCTATTCCACAGAGACCTTGGACCCACATTTCTATAGACTTAAAGGGAAGCGGTTTCCGCCGTAAAAGTTGCTGACAGCCCCTCCTCTAAACAGGCTCAGTAGGCCAGGGAGTTCGTTAGTCGGAATACGGATGTGTTTTCGGACCTCCCTGGACGCACTTCCACAATCCAGCATGACATTGCCATGGAACCTCAGGCCAAAGTCCAGTTAAAACCATAGCGGGTACCCGAGGCTCAGCGAAAAGCCATCTCGGAGGAAGTGCAGTTAATGCTGCAACTAGATGTCATTGAGTGAGTAAGCCAGTCCTATAGTCTTAATACCCAAGCCAGATGTTATGGTTCTGTAACGATTTTCGTGAACTGAACGAGATTTCCAAATTCGATGCATATCCTGTGCCCTGGGTGGATGAGCTTATCGAGAGGTAAGGACAAGCCTGGTATTTTTCTGTTTTGGACCTCACGAAAGGCTACTGGCAGGTGCCCTTAAATGAGGCTGCCAAAGAGAAAACTGCCTTCATGGTGGTGGGCACGTCGCATATGAGGCGGTGAGCGGGAAGGCCGAAGTTACGCTGTAGCGCAGACAGGCGAGCAGCGGCAGGGTGTGAACGCCGGAAGCGCGAACAGACGGCCCGCACTTTATGCAGCAGCTCTGACATGTCGGGGTAGTTGCGAATGAACTTCTGCACCACCAAATTCAGCACATGCGCCAGGCAAGGGATGTGCGTCAAACCGGCTAGTCCCAGAGCTGCAACGAGATTTCGCCCATTATCGCACACCACCAGGCCGGGCTTGAGGCTCACCGGCAGCAACCACTCGTCGGTCTGTTGTTCTATACCCCGCCACAACTCCTGTGCGGTGTGGGGCCTGTCCCCCAAACATATGAGTTTCACAACGGCCTGCTGACGTTTACCCCGGGCTGTGCTGAAGTTGGTGGTGAAGGTGTGTGGCTGACTGGATGAGCAGGTGGAAGAAGAAGAGGAGGAAGCTGAGTAGGAGGAGGAGGAGACAGGAGGCAAAGAATGTTGCCCTGCGATCCTTGGCGGCGGAAGGACGTGCGCCAAACAGCTCTCCGCCTGGGGCCCAGCCGCCACTACATTTACCCAGTGTGCAGTTAGGGAGATATAGCGTCCCTGGCCGTGCTTACTGGTCCACGTATCTGTGGTTAGGTGGACCTTGCCACAGATGGCGTTGCGCAGTGCACACTTGATTTTATCCGACACTTGGTTGTGCAGGGAAGGCACGGCTTTCTTGGAGAAGTAGTGCCGGCTGGGAACAACATACTGTGGGACAGCAAGCGACATGAGCTGTTTGAAGCTGTGTGTGTCCACCAGCCTAAATGACAGCATTTCATAGGCCAGTAGTTTAGAAATGCTGGCATTCAGGGCCAGGGATCGAGGGTGGCTAGGTGGGAATTTACGCTTTTTCTCAAATGTTTGTGAGATGGAGAGCTGAACGCTGCCGTGTGACATGGTTGAGATGCTTGGTGACGCAGGTGGTGGTGTTGGTGGTACATCCCATGTTTGCTGGGCGGCAGGTGCCAACGTTCCTCCAGAGGCGGAGGAAGAGGCCGAGGCGGCGGCAGCAGCAAAAGAGGCCGAGGCGGCGGCAGCAGCAGAAGAGATAGCAGGGGGAGCCTGAGTGAGTTCCTTGTTTTTAAGGTGTTTACTCCACGGCAGTTCATGATTTGCATGCAGGTGCCTGGTCATGCAGGTTGTGCTAAGGTTCAGAACGTTAATGCCTCGCTTCAGGCTCTGATGGCACAGCGTGCAAACCACTCGGGTCTTGTCGTCAGCACATTGTTTGAAGAAGTGCCATGCCAGGGAACTCCTTGAAGCTGCCTTTGGGGTGCTCGGTCCCAGATGGCGGCGGTCAGTAGCAGGCGGAGTCTCTTGGTGGCGGGTGTTCTGATTTTGCCCACTGCTCCCTCTTTTGCTACGCTGTTGGCTCGGTCTCACCACTGCCTCTTCCTCCGAACTCTGAAAGTCAGTGGCACGACCTTCATTCCATGTGGGGTCTAGGACCTCATCGTCCCCTGCATTGTCTTCCACCCAGTCTTGACCCCTGACCTCCTGTTCAGTCTGCACACTGCAGAAAGACGCAGCAGTTGGCACCTGTGTTTCGTCATCATCAGAGACGTGCTGAGGTGGTATTCCCATGTCCTCATCATCAGGAAAAATAAGTGGTTGTGCGTTAGTGCATTCTATCTCTTCCACCCCTGGGGAAGGGCTAGGTGGATGCCCTTGGGAAACCCTGGCAGCAGAGTCTTCAAACAGCATAAGAGACTGCTGCATAACTTGAGGCTCAGACAGTTTCCCTGATATGCATGGGGGTGATGTGACAGACCGATGGGCTTGGTTTTCATGCGCCATCTGTGCGCTTTCTGCAGAAGACTGGGTGGGAGATAATGTGAACGTGCTGGATCCACTGTCGGCCACCCAATTGACTAATGCCTGTACCTGCTCAGGCCTTACCATCCTTAGAACGGCATTGGGCCCCACTAAATATCGCTGTAAATTCTGCTGGCTACTGGGACCTGAGGTAGTTGGTTCACTAGGACGTGTGGCTGTGGCAGAACGGCCACGTCCTCTCCCAGCACCAGAGGGTCCACTAACACCACCACGACCATGTCCACGTCCGCGTCCGCGTCCCTTATTAGATGTTTTCCTCATTGTTCCCGTTCACCACAATTTTGAGAATGGCAAATTTGGGAATAGTTTTTCAACCCAGAACAAAAAGTGTGCTTTTACGGTCACTACAAATAACTTGACCAGCTAAAACAGTACAGATTTGGTTGAATAGAAATGTGAGGCCTGTTTTTTTTTTGCGCTGTGTGACAGGTATAGGTTTAATCACAGAATTAGACTTGTATCTGCACGGTAGCGTGTGTGTTAAGTTTTTCTGAATGACACTATCAGCACCTTCAATGTAAGATATCCTTTTTGGGATAGATTTCAAGTAGGCCTCATATAGCAGAAACTAGTTATTTTGAGAATGGCAAATTTGGGAATAGTTTTTCAACCCAGAACAAAAAGTGTGCTTTTACGGTCACTACAAATAACTTGACCAGCTAAAACAGTACAAATTTGGTTGAATAGAAATGTCAGGTCTATTTTTTAGGCGCTGGGTGACAGGCTCAACTTGCCCCTGATGTAGTATATGGCCAAAAAATAACCACACTATTGATGGTTAAATGCACTTGGGTGACACAGGCTCAGCCTGCACCAGATGTAGTATATGGCCAAAAAATAACCAGACTGTTGATGGTTAAATGCACTTCGGTGACACAGGCTCAGCCTGCACCAGATGTAGTATATGTCCAAAAAATAACCAGACTGTTGATGGTTAAATGCACTTCGGTGACACAGGCTCAGCCTGCAGCTGATGTAGTATATGGCCAAAAAATAACCAGACTGTTGATGGTTAAATGCACTTCGATGACACAGGCTCAGCCTGCAGCTGATGTAGTATATGGCCAAAAAATAACCAGACTGTTGATGGTTAAATGCACTTCGGTGACACAGGCTCAGCCTGCAGCTGATGTAGTATATGGCCAAAATATAACCAGACTGTTGATGGTTAAATGCACTTCGGTGACACAGGCTCAGCCTGCAGCTGATGTAGGATATAGCAAAAAATAACCACACTATTGATGGTTAAATACACTTGGTGATAGCTTGTGCTGGCGCACCACAAGCCACAAGATGGCCGCCGATCACCCCAGAAAAAAGTGATCTAAAAACGCTCTGGGCAGCCTCAAAAAAGTGAGCAAGTCGATATTAGCACTTCAATGATCCACAGCTGCAGATCGATCACAGAATGAAGTCTTTTGGAGGAGTTAATCTGCCTAATCTCGCCCTAACGTCGCAGCAGCAACCTCTCCCTATGCTTGAATCAGCAGAGTGACGTGCAGCGCTACGTGACCCAAGCTTATATAGAGGCTGGGTCACATGCTGCACTGGCCAATCACAGCCATGCCAATAGTAGGCAAGGCTGTGATGGCCTCTTGGGGCAAGTAGTATGACGCTTGTTGATTGGCTGCTTTGCAGCCTTTCAAAAAGCGCCAAGAAAGCGCCGAACACCGAACCCGAACACGGACTTTTACGAAAATGTTCGGGTTCGGGTCCGTGTCACGGACACCCCAAAATTCGGTACAAACCCGAACTATACAGTTCGGGTTCGCTCATCCCTACTCAGGAGCGATATCCGGTCATTCCTTCCGCATTGGTGCAGCCTCCGCGGCTTCCTGGCGGGGGGTCCCCGCCTACGTCATCCGAAAGATGGGGAGATGGCGTTCGTCTTGCTTCACCAGATACATACCTAACCCGCAGGTGGAGATTTCGCAGGCATTTCGGTCTTTGGTGTTAGAAGGTAATTAAGTCTTGCACCTTAACTATATTGTTGTCATTTTGCCCCCTTTTAGGCTACTCTCATACCCGGCTCCAGGCACACCCAAGCCGGTTTAGGTTCCAGGCAGGCACGCTGCCCATGTTTCGTATTTAGCCTTGACCACAAGTTGGTAAGGCTGAGGTTCAGCCTGCATTTGTGGGAGGGGCTTGAGCCTATTTAAACCCCCACTTACCTCATCACAGTGGGCGTTCCGGTTCTTGGTCCCACCCACCCATTCCCTTCATTTCAAGGGTCCTCCTTAGGGTAGCCCCCTTTTAGGCTACTCTCATACCCGGCTCCAGGCACACCCCAGCCGGTTTAGGTTCCAGGCAGGCACGCTGCCCAAGTTTCATATTTAGCCTTGACCACAAATATATATATATATATATATATATATATATATATATATATATATATATATGTATTTATGGAGCTTAATTTCTCTAAATTACATATAGACATATAAATGGACATACTATAATTGAGGCCAAGAACTGTATATTTTGGTACTGTAAAATTACCTGAAAGGGTTAAATCAAGAATTGGAGCAGCGGCATACATGATATAAAGATAATGCTGAATCAATTATTTTGAGCAGAGACATACGCTACATAAGGATAATGTTAAACACAGACGGAGCTGCTGAAACATCACACTAAGGACTCGATGTGACACACCCACATGTTTTGTTTAGAACGTTACTATAGCAACACAAGGAGCATGTCAGCGCAAGGAACTTAGCCTCATACCCGATGCGCACTAATCACGAAGGAACGCTAGGATGAGCGCGCCCTCTGGGTGCCTGCACGTGTTCCCAGCGCGTGCGCACCTCCAACAGGGAAACGCTGAGATGCGCGCGCTTTTCTGACAGCATAGAACAATGAGGAAGGTCCCCTCCAGGATGTGCCAACCAGACTCCTACCAAGGTTTTTATAAGTAAACAATCTTGTTGTTGTATAATTATACTTAGGGGAATGACACTGCGTGTAATATATACAGGGTAATGACAAGTATATTCAAATATAAAAGATTAGACAACAGGTTGGTGAGTTCTAGATAATTCACATAATTGATTTATAATTTGCATATTTAATTTTGTCATGTGACCTACTGGGAGGGAGTGTATATATCTGTTTTTGTTCACATTATTTGTTGCTTGAGAAAGACCATGACGGTCGAAACGTTGCATTTTTGTTGGTGAATAAATCCTGCATAATTGAAGACAAGTGAGTGCTGCGGTTTTTCATATATGACGTAGGGAAGGAAGATGGACACCTCCAGTCCTGACAGACTACCAGTATGAACAGGCCCTAAAGGTAGGCAAGTTCATACGCCAGATACCTAGAATCTTATCTCACCCTATAGGACCGTGGAACTAATGTCAGGACTGAGTCTTCCTGTTCCTCCAAAGGGAAGGACGTACAGGAGTCTCCCTTAGGCATAATGACAAACAGGGAAATGCAACACACACATATATACAGTGAGGAACAGAAGTATTTAAACACCCTGCAATTTAGCAAGTTCTCCCACTTAGAAATCATGGAGGGGTCTGAAATTCACATTGTAGGTGCATTCCCACTCTGAGAGACAGAATAAAATAAAAAAATATTCAGGAAATCACATTGTATGATTTTTAAAGAATTTATTGCACTGCTGAACATAAGTATTTGAACACATGAGAAACAGCAAGAACTCTGGCTCTCAAAGACCTGTTACTGTGCCTTTAAAAAGTCCACCTCTACTCCACTCATTAATCTAACTTAGTAGCACCTGTCTGAGCTCTATAAAGACACCTGTCCACCCCACAGTCAGTCAGACGCCATCTACTACCATGGGCAAGACCAAAGAGCTTTTAAAAGACACCAGAGACAAAATTGTGGACCTCGACAAGGCTGGAAAGGGCTACAGGGCAATCGCCAAGCAGCTTGGTGAAAATAGATCAACTGTTGGAGAAATTGTTAGAAAATGTAAGAGGCTAAAGACGACTGTCAGTCTACCTCGGACTGGGGTTCCATACAAGATCTTAACTCGTGGGGTATCACTGATGATAAGAAAGGTGAGGAATCAGCCCAGAACTACAAGGAAGGAGTTGGTCGATGACATGAAGAGAGCTGGGGCCACAGTTTCAAAGGTCACTGTCGGTAGAACGCTACGCCGCGATGGCTTCAAATCATGCATTGCACGGAAGGTTCCCTTGCTCAAGTCATCACATTGTCCAGGCCCGTCTGAAGTTTGCCAATGACCATCTGGATGATCAGAGGAGGCATGGGAGAAAGTCATGTGGTCAGATGAGATCAAAGTAGAACTTTTTGGTCTAAACTTCACTCGTCGTGTTGAGTTGCATCCCAAGAACACCATCCCTACTGTGAAGCATGGGGATGGTAACATCATGCTTTGGGGGTGCTTTTCTGCAAAGGGGACAGGACGACTGCACTGTATTAAGTAGAGGATTAATGGGGCCATTTATTGTGAGATTTTGAGCAACAACCTCCTTACCTCAGTCAGAGCATTGAAGATGGGTCGTGGCTGGGTCTTCCAACATGACAACAACCCGAAGCACACAGCCAAGATAACCAAGGAGTGGCTCCGTAAGAAGCATATCAAGATTTTGGAGTGGCCTAGCCAGTCTCCAGACCTAAATCCAATAGAACATCTTTGGAGGGAGCTGAAACTCTGTGTTGCTCAGCGACCGCCCCGAAACCTGACAGATCTAGAGGAGATCTGTGTGGAGGAGTGGGCCAAAATCCCTGTTGCAGTGTGTGCAAACCTGGTCAAGAACTACAGGAAACGTTTGACCTCTGTAATTGCAAACAAAGACTTCTGTACCAAATATTAACACTGTTTTTCTCAGGTGTTCAAATACTTATGTTCAGCAGTGCAAGACATATAAATTCTTTAAAAATCATAGAATGTGATTTCCTGAATTTTTATTTATTTATTCTGTCTTTCAGAGTGGGAATGCACCTACAATGTGAATTTCAGACCCCTCCATGATTTCTAAGTGGGAGAACTTGCAAAATCGCAGGCTGTTCAAATACTTCTGTTCCTCACTGTATATATAAATAAACAAAATACAAAAGGGAAAGGAAACACTTATCTTCAATGAAGAGTTGGTAGCACCAGGAACTCAGCCGAGAACCAAACACAAGCTAACGACAAGTCCAACAGAAGCCATAAACCGCATAACATAGTGGGAGAAACAATAAATAGAGAAGGTTAAATTACCACAATAGCCACACCTTGGGAAAGAAAGCGTGGCAAGCAAATTTGATCCAAAAGGAAAACATGTCAGATTAAACCACGTGTTGCCAGTTTCACAAACCTCCTGCCAACTGTCGCTGGAACGTCCGTATGTCTCAGTACGTCTGTGATACCTCCTTGACTAACCTGAAACCTTGTGCATTTTTCTTGAAAATTCCTCTCCTATGCTGAGAGGAAATATGATATCTGCAACCGTGAATTGTTAGCCATTAAGTGGCATCACTTCTTGGAGGGAGCTCAGCACCAAATTACTGTACTCACAGACCACAACAATTTGATTTATCTGGATATGGCCAAGAGCTTGAATCCCTGGCAAACACGGTGGGCCCTGTTTTTTACGCAGTTTAACTTCTTAGTTACGTTTCGTCTTGGTCTGCTAATGTGAAGGCGGGTGCCATATTGTGTAGCTTTGGTATTGAAGACTGCATTGACTGCCTTTGTCTCTGCGTGTGAGGTGTGTGCTAGGGCCAAGATACCCAGGAGATGTCCTGCGGGTTTGCTTTGTCCCTTGCCTTTTCCACAGAGACCTTGGACCCACATTTCTATAGACTTAAAGGGAAGCGGTTTCCGCCGTAAAAGTTGCTGACAGCCCCTCCTCTAAACAGGCTCAGTAGGCCAGGGAGTTCGTTAGTCGGAATACGGATGTGTTTTCGGACCTCCCTGGACGCACTTCCACAATCCAGCATGACATTGCCATGGAACCTCAGGCCAAAGTCCAGTTAAAACCATAGCGGGTACCCGAGGCTCAGCGAAAAGCCATCTCGGAGGAAGTGCAGTTAATGCTGCAACTAGATGTCATTGAGTGAGTAAGCCAGTCCTATAGTCTTAATACCCAAGCCAGATGTTACGGTTCTGTAACGATTTTCGTGAACTGAACGAGATTTCCAAATTCGATGCATATCCCGTGCCCTGGGTGGATGAGCTTATCGAGAGGTTAGGACAAGCCTGGTATTTTTCTGTTTTGGACCTCACGGAAGGCTACTGGCAGGTGCCCTTAAATGAGGCTGCCAAAAAGAAAACTGCCTTCATCACACCTGAAGGGCTCTATCAATAAAAGGTGCTACCCTTTGGTCTGCATGGTGCCCCTTCCACTTTTCAACGGCTTATGGACATTGTGCTGTGTCCACATCGTCGGTACGCTTCGGCTTACCTGGAAGATATTGTCATCCACAGTACCGACTGGGAAAGTCACCTACCCAAAGTGCAGGCTGTTGTGGACTCCCTTTGGAAGGCAGGACTAACCGCTAACCCTAAAAAATGTGCGATAGGGTTAGAGGAGACTAAGTACCTGGGGTATGTCATTGGGTGCAGTCATCAAACCCCAAGTGAACAAAATAGGTCGGGGCCAAATTCGTATTGCCTCTGTCACCACTAGGCAAGTAAAGTCATTCCTCGGAATGGTGGGCTATTACATGAGGTTTGTCCCCCACTTTGCTACGGTGGCTGCGCAATTGACAGGGCTCTTGAGGGGACACAAGTCAATGATTGTTCGCTGGGATGATCGGGCGGAAGAGGCTTTCTCTGCTTTAAAGTCGGCCCTGTGCCGGTCCCCGGTTTTGGTGACGCCCGACTTCAAAAGGAAGTTTATAGTACGGGCCGATGCCTCCGAAGTAGGCCTCGGTGCTGTACTGTCTCAGGAATTCAATGGGGAGGAGCATCTCGTTGTCTTCCTTAGCCGTAAGCTCATCCCAGCTGAGACCCGGTATAGTATAGTGGAGAGAGAGTGCCTGGCTATCAAGTGGGCACTCGAGTCTCTCCACTATTATTTATTGGGGAGAAAATACCACCTGGTGACTGACCACTCCTCTCTCAACTGGATGGGCCAGGCCAAGGACAGAAATGCACGGGTCACCTGATGGTTTCTCTCTACAAAACTTTACGTTTTCGGTGGAACACAGGGCAGGCCGGTTACAGGGAAACGCTGATGCCCTGTCCCGGGTACACTTTCTGGTGTGTGTTCACCCCCTCGGGGTTGAACAAGGTGGGGGTATGTGACACAGTGAGAGTTTTGGTCTGGGAAAACAGGTACTTTCCTCCCAGCATGTGTTGCTGGCCTGATTTCCAGCCAGATGAGGTCAAGTACCGGACCTGATTTTAAGTTCCAGTCCGGGTTTTGGCAGCACCTGTCTGTTCTTAAATAGGCAGCTGGGCTGAAAAGCCATGTCTGTGTGCTGGGATCTGAGGCCTGTGCTGGGCTGGAGAGTGGAGACCCGTGTGTCAGGGGAACAGGCCGCCTAAAGCTTTTATTTGGACTTTCTGAGTCAAAACTGCCACCAAGGTGACTTTTGTTATATTAACTTGCCATTGGGTGTGAAGTAACACCGACACTGCAAAAGTGACGTTTTGTTTTTGGCATCATGTGTGAATAAACACTGAAGTTTGAATTACGAACTTGTATTTTTCCTCTGTACTGCGCCGGCTTATCCTAACTACCAGAGCAAATTCCCACACTGCCAAATACGGAGGAAAAGGTTTTTGTCCCTGGCGGACTTTGCTATAACAACCATGTTAGCTCCTCTAGTGGCATTTCACCTTTCTATTGTAACTAGGATTTTAATCCAAGCTTTTCCTCTGTATTTGGGTCCAGCTCTATAAATCCTGCTGTGGATGCTATCTTTGACGATCTGTGCAGAGTTTCGGACCTGGCTCGCAAGAGCCTGGAAAAAGCTCAAAGCATCCAATGTGAACAAGCAAATAGAAAGCAGTCTGTAGGTCCAACATTTGTGTTGGGTGATCTAGTATGGCTTTCTACAAAAAAATTACATCTCGGGGGGCGGAGCCTGCACCGGAGCTGAATGGTTGTGTGAGGTGCAGCTCTCCTGCTAGCAGATCCCTCATAGCCCATTATCATTAGCGATCTGGAAGTTAAAATGGTCAAGATCGGCAACCAAAAGACCACAGATCAGACTGGTCAAAGCAAATCGCAGAGCCAAGCCGGTGAAATTGAGAAATTCATCAGGAAAGTGGCGGCAACATCGGTGAGCAAGGAAGCCAAGATGGCGCCCGGGACACCTCGCTCCAGCTACAAACAGGCGGCAGCTGCAAGCGCCGAAAAGGTAGGAGAAGACTCCGATGACTCAGAACGGCTGCCCATCTCCAGGTCTTTCCTTAAAGAAGCCCTGGCAGACGCCCTGGGGCCACTTAGCCGTGATCTCTCCTCTATTAAAGAAGACGTACGCCACATAGGCCGCAGGGTGGAAGCTTTGGAAGACACCCAGGCCATAATCCTGCAGCACCAAAGCGAAACGGCCTCCAGCCTGTCCCTTGCCCAGAGCCACATGAACGCTCTTTACACAGCAATGGAGGATCAGGAGAATAGGGGCAGACGGAATAATCTCCGTTTTAGAGGCATTCCAGAGTCCGTTTCTACACTGGATATCCCAGAGGCAGTTATACAGATCTCCCTCAAGCTTCTGGGCCCTGATTCCGTGCACGAGGTCTTGATAGAGAGAGCGCATAGAGCACTTCACCCCAAGCCACAAGCAAATGAACCCCCCAGAGATGTGATCTGCAGATTCCTGCACTTTCCGGTGAAAGAAGCAATTCTGGCTGGATCTAGGAACACAGACTCTGTGGAATGGGAGGGTAACTCCATCACCATCTATCAGGACTTAGCCCAAACTACCCTGAAGAAGCGAAAAATGCTGAAACCACTCACCGACCTGCTACGTCGTCGTAAGACCCTATACAGATGGACATTTCCATTTGGTCTGTCTTTTCTCCAAGATGGTCGCCGTGTCAACATTGCCTCCTTCAGCGATCTGGATAGAGCTTATGATCTCCTTCAAATATCGCCGCTCCCTATAGAAAACTGGGACATGGTCCAAAACCTGACCGCATTACCAAACCTGCCTACGCCAATTCCATGGGAACCTCTCCTAACTCCTAAATCTCAAAGATCCAGAAGGGGAAATGTTACCACCACCCCTAAGCGTCTGTCTCTAACATAAGTATTATTTTCCCAACCCCCCTTATCCTTTTGTTTTACTCTCTCTTGCATATAACTATGAAAGCAGAGGACTCAATGCATAGATTTTTCTTTGGTTTTGTTTTATTTTACTACCACTTTGTTTGAATGCTCCACATAAATTAGCTTACTGCACTGGGTGGTGAATGGGATCCTCAATCTAACATTGCCCATGTCCGTGCCCTTCCCCACTCAGTGTAGGAGAAAGATACAGTAGGGAACCCCATCCCATCTGTTTGATGATTTCCACAATCTTATATATAAGTGGTGTCCTTTGACTCATCTACGCCAGTATATGTAAGGTGTCCTCTTCCTCTTTCCTCTCCCCCCCCCCCCCCCCCCTTCTATCCTTGTCTCTATGAAAAATATAGCTTCAAATCAATAATTACGGTTTGATCCCAGGTTTAACAAAAATTCTAAGACAACCCAGTCTGACCTTCCAGACATAGTATCCCCCCAGAGGGAGTTACTGCTTCTTGGTATCATAGTATACCTTTTTCCCCCAGTGTTATTCCTTTTTCTCAGGGAACTATGTTGGCTATGTTCCCACTTCATAAACATCTATTTAACCACTGTTTTCTATGTTCATGTTTACTTTTTGTTATTTTGACAGGTACTTGAAATCATCTCTGACTATTTTTCTTTTATACGAAGCTGACATGATATTTAAAGAAAAGTCGTGGTCCCGAGGTGGTCCTAGACAGAGGTCTCCGGTGTTCTTCTCTCGTGGCGGTTCCCTCCCCCCCCTTTGGTGGCCGGTGGGTAACTTTCTAGCAGACATCTCACATAGATTTTATATCCTTCTCTTTCTTCCCACACTCAAGGATGTCTGACCTTAAATTGGTATCCTATAATGTCAAGGGCCTGAGATCTCCCTCCAAGAGAAGCCAAATTTTTTCTATGTTACATAAGGAAAAATGCTCAGTGGTTTTCCTTCAGGAAACTCACTACAAACATGGCTGCTATCCGGATCTCTCATACTCAAGATTCCCTAGTTGGTACCACTGTGGGGCTGGGGGAGCCGCCTCGAGGGGAGTTAGCATAGGTTTCCGTAGGGGGCTCTCCTTCCAATATAAATCCCATCTACAAGACCCGGATGGTAGATACCTCATTCTAAAGGGTAAAATAGGACAAACTATGTTTACATTTGTTAATGTATATGCTCCTAACGAGGATCAGGTTAATTGGCTTTCCAATACCCTAGCCTTAGTCGACAATCATAGGGAAGGCCTCCTGGTCATAGCAGGTGACTTTAACCTTGCCTTCAACCCTCTTATTGACACCTCTTCAAAGAAATCCTCAATATCTACAAAGGCTCTGAGAGTGTTACATACTAAACTCTATAATATGGGTATGATAGATATATGGCGATGCCTCAACCCTGAATTAGTGGATTATTCCTTCTATTCCTCACCTAACTTCTCGTACAGCAGGATAGATTATATTTTAGCCCCAAAGGAAAACCTTCAACATTGCTCCCTTGCTCAGATAGGAAACATCACACTCTCTGATCACTCCCCCATATACTGCACTATATGCCCAGAAGTCAAAAACAATAGGTATACAAACTGGAGACTCAATGAATCTCTGTTGGGTAATTCTAAACATAAGTCACAAATACTATCCTTCCTGGAAGAATATTTTAGATTAAATAATACCCCTGAGATATCCCCCCAGATACTCTGGGATGCCCATAAGCCTTACATCAGAGGCAGATTGATCAGTCTCTGCTCTTATTTAAAGAAAGAGTCTGAAAATAAATTAAATACTCTTTTGTCTAAAATTCACTGTGTGGAAAAAGCCCATAAACAATCCCTTCTCGCTCTTCAACTAGCGGAACTCTCTTCTCTTAGAACGCAACTAAAGAACTTACTAAATGAGCGTTCAGCTAAGTTCTTCCTTTCGGCCCAGCAAAAAACCTTCGCTCACGGAAACAAAGGATCAAAATACATGATGCGTAGAATTAAACAGAGAAGAGACTCCCGTTATATCCAGAGCATTAAATCCCCCATAGGTACTCAGCTTTTCAAAGCAGAAGATATAGCTGATCAATTTAAACAGTTTTATGAAACTTTATACAATCTCCCCCCTTCTGCTCTTCCGGACACCACCCTAGATAGAGAAGCCAATATTAAATCTTTTTTGGACACCCTCACTCTCCCATCCCTGACTGCAATACAGCAAGAATCCTTATCCAAGCCATTTACTTAACCTTGAGTTAACATCTGCCATCAAATCTACTCCCAAAGGAAAGTGCCCTGGCCCTGATGGCCTTCCGATATCATACTACTCTGCCTTTGGAGACCTATTGACCCCCTTCATGCTCCCAATATGTAATGGTGCTTTAGCTGGCCAACCTCTATCCTCAGACATGACGAAAGCTACTATTACAATAATCCCTAAAGAGGGTAAAGACCCCACGTCATGCTCCAATTACCGCCCCATATCCTTACTCAACGTCGATCTCAAGCTTATAGCTAAAATGCTTGCCACAAGATTGCAAAGCCTTCTCCCTCTCTTGATAGATCCTGATCAAGTGGGGTTTGTTAGGGGTCGGGAGGGGAGGGACAACACCACTAAAGTACTGAATGCCTTATTCTATGCCTCACATAAAGCTATCCCCTTGGTCTTGATCGGCACGGATGCTGAAAAAGCATTTGATAGAATTGATTGGACATACATTAAACTGATCCTCTCGAAATTTCAGTTGCCTTTACAATACATAAATGCAGTGTTTTCGATGTATACAAATTCTTCAGCATCCGTGTCGGTCAATGGACTCTTATCTTCTCACTTTACAATAAGAAATGGTACGAGGCAAGGCTGCCCGCTATCCCCCCTCATATTTGTCCTGGTTATGGAATCTCTCCTACAAACTCTTAGACAAGATAAAGAGATCAAAGGCTTGAAGGTGGGTTGTCAAGAATTTAAACTAGCGGCCTTCGCAGATGACTTATTGATCCTAACCACTAACCCCCATATATCTATGCCCAAAATTCTGACAAAACTCTCCCTATTCGGCTCACTATCTAACTTTAAAGTAAATCCCTTGAAATCTCAAATTCTCCACATAGGCCTTTCCCCCTGAGTCTTTCCTCCTTGCGAGCAAACTCCCCCTTCAATTGGCAGACCCAATTATTAACATATTTAGGTATCAAGATTTCTCCCAAATTGTCTGAACTATTTAATTTGAATTATAAACCCCTTCTAACATCTATCCAAGCCCAAATAGACTCAATTGAATACCCATACCTTTCTTGGTTTGGTAGAAAAAACATCCTAATGTCCCTAATCATACCCAGACTTACTTACTTAATGCAAGTACTCCCTATTGAAATCCCTAAGTCCTTCTTTGTCTCTCTTAATAAGCTTATTCGAAAATTTATTTGGAATGGTAAAAATTCCCGCATCTCATTTCTCACACTTACAAGGCCCAAAGCTAAAGGTGGTATCGGTCTCCCAGACCCGGAGGTTTATATGAAAGCCATACAACTCTCTTGAGTGGTTGATTGGATTAGAAATCCTCCCCATAAATCTTGGCCTATATTAGAGAATGCTTTCCTGTCCTCTCCCATCAGAGCCCTCCTATTGGCTGATAAACTACCCTCTTCACTTAGGGCTCTTTCACACTTGCGTTATTGTCTTCCGGCATAGAGTTCCGTCGTCGGGACTCTATGCCGGAAGAATACTGATCAGGATTATCCTAATGCATTCTGAATGGAGAGTAATCCGTTCAGGATGCATCAGGATGTCTTCAGTTCCGGTACGGAACGTTTTTTGGCCGGAGAAAATACCGCAGCATGCTGCGCTTTTTGCTCCGGCCAAAAATCCTGAAGACTTGCCGCAAGGCCGGATCCGGGATCAATGCCCATTGAAAGGCATTGATCCGGATCCGGCCTTAAGCTAAACGTCGTTTCGGCGCATTGCCGGACCCGACGTTTAGCTTTTTCTGAATAGTTACCATGGCTGCCGGGACGCTAAAGTCCTGACAGCCATGGTAAGTGTAGCGGGGAGCAGGGGAGCAGCATACTTACCGTCCGTGCGGCTCCCCGGGCGCTCCAGAGTGACGTCAGGGCGCCCCAAGCGCATGGATCACGTGATCACATGGATCACGTCATCCATGCGCATGGGGCGCTCTGACGTCATTCTGGAGCGCCCGGGGAGCCGCACGGACTGTAAGTATACCGCTCCCCCGCTCCCCGCTCCTACTATGGCAACCAGGACTTTAATAGCGTCCTGGGTGCCATAGTAACACTGAAAGCATTTGGAAGACGGTTCCGTCTTCAAATGCTTTCAGTACACTTGCGTTGTTACGGATCCGGCAGGCACCTCCGGCAACGGAAGTGCATGCCGGATCCCAACAACGCAAGTGTGAAAGAGGCCTTAGTACCATCCCAAATCCTCTCATCCGCAATACATTAAAAGTTTGGAAGGGTATCTCACTTTGCTCTAAGATTTTAAACCTGCCCTCCCCTCTTCTTCAGATAAGAGATCTTATTAATCTGGCTCCGAAAGACTTGAGAGATAGCTGTCCCCTAACTTTAAGATCTCTTGAAAATCCCATCTCTCAACTTCTAGACCCAAATGGGTGTATACTCTCTGATCCAGAAATCTGTAAAGTTCTCAATACACAGATCCATAACATAGTTCTCATGCGCTTCATCAGAACTGAATCTCTTTTCCTAGCAAAAAAGATCATCCCTTCTAACCCTACACTCAGGTTTGAAGAATTAATAAGCTGTAAGAAGTATCCTTCTAAAACCATCTCCACAATATATAAAAATCTGATTACCCCCCCCCCCCCCACAACACTTAAACCTGCAGTGATTGGGTTGTGGGAGAGAGATCTCCAGCGAACCTTGACTCCTCTAGAAATTACTAAGGCCTTAATTACCCCTCATAAGATCTCCAGATGCATTCGTATTCAGGAGAATAGTTACAAGATCCTTATGAGATGGTACAGAACCCCTGATATAACATGCCTTTATATACCCAACGCTACTGATGTTTGTTGGCGCTGCTCCAAAACCAAAGGCTCGTTCTTTCACATCTGGTGGACATGTGAGCAAATAAATCCGTGGTGGCATAGTATAATCAAACTAAGCAACCAGATATGTCAGACTTCCTTCCCTTGCACACCAGATTTAGCATTGCTATCCTTGGGTATGAAGGGGGTTAATCCATCTAAGTCTGCGCTCTTCTCACTTTTGATAGCCGCTGCTAGACTCTTGCTACCGACTCACTGGTTATCTGCTGAAGTCCCTAACTTGGAGCACTGGATAAATAGAGTAGATCAAATATACAGAATGGAGGAGATCTCTCATTGGGAATCTCACACTAGACACTCCTTTCTTCGGATTTGGTCCCCTTGGAGAGGTTATAGGAACTTCTCTTAGACGCCTCCCCCCCCAACTCAATGTTTCTGGGCCAGTACCTAAACTCTACTTCAATGTCTCTCACGCATATATCATGTCAGTCCTATGTCAGTCTTATATCAGTCTTATCAGTTATATCTCAGTCTTAATTCAGTCAGATTCAAGTACTATCTTAATACCCTGTCACACAGTTATACTAACTTATTGTTAGAGTTATGGTTCTTTTCTATTTGACACTTGCCTTTATGTGATTATACAAGCCTCTTTTTACATTTACAATTGCAAATTGTGTATATGACTGTTAGACATGAATACTGTATATGCATATCATTTCATGCTAGATGACAGTCAATGCTCTTTATTATGACTTCGAATGTAAAAATTTGAAAAAACAATAAAAATTGTTAATATATAAAAAAATTACATCTCAGAGTACCTTCTAGTAACATAGTAAGATAGTACATGAGGCCGAAAAAAGACATTTGTCCATCCATTTCGGCCTGTCATCCTGCAAGTTGATCCAGAGGGAGGCAAAAAAAAAACTGTGAGGTAGAAGCCAATTTTCCCCACTTTAGGGGAATAAAAAATTCTTTCCCGACTCCAATCAGGCAATCAGAATAACTCCCTGGATCAACGACCCCTCTCTACTAGCTATAGCCTGTAATATTATTTCACTCCAGAAATACATCCAGGCCCCTCTTGAATTCCTTTATTGTACTCACCATCACCACCTCCTCAGGCAGAGAGTTCCATAGTCTCACTGCTCTTACCGTAAAGAATCCTCTTCTATGTTTGTGTACAAACCTTCTTTCCTCCAGACGCAGAGGATGTCCCCTCGTCACAGTTACAGTCCTGAGGATAAATAGATGATGGGATAGATCTCTGTACTGACCCCTGATATATTTATACATAGTAATTAGATCTCCCCTCAGTCCTCTTTTTTCTAAAGTGAATAACCCTAAATTTGATAATCTTTCAGGGTACTGTAGTTGCCCCATTCTAGTTATTACTTTAGTTGCCCTCCTCTGGACCCTCTCCAGCTCTGCTATGTCTGCATTGTTCACAGGAGCCCAGAACTGTACACAGTACTCTATGTGTGGTCTGACTAGCGATTTGTAAAGTGGTAGGTCTATGTTCTTATTACGGGCATCTATGCCCCTTTTGATGCAACCCATTATCTTATTGGCCTTGGCAGCAGCTGCCTGACACTGGTTTTTGCAGCTTAGTTTGCTGTTTATTAAAGTTCCTAGATCCTTTTCCATGTCAGTGTTACCCAGTGTTTTAACATTTAGTATGTACGGGTGACTTGCATTATTCCTTCCCATGTGCATAACTTTACATTTGTCAGTGTTAAACCTCATCTGCCACTTATCTGCCCAAGCCTCCAATCTATCCATTTTCCTCTGTAGTAGTATACTGTCCTCTTCAGTATAAATTACTTTACACAGTTTAGTGTCATCTGTGAAAATTGATATTTTACTATGCAAGCCTTCTACAAGATCATTAATAAATATATTGAAGAGAATAGGGCCCAATACTGACCCCTGAGGTACCCCACTAGTGACAGTGACCCAATCTGAGTCTGTACCGTTAATAACCACCCTCTGTTTTCTATCATTCAGCCAGTTACTTACCCACATACAGACATGTATTGTTAAATATAAAATAAAATAACACAAAGAAGGAAACAACGCATTTCGGGGGATCAGCGGGTCCATTTAATCAAGTTAGGGTTTTATACAAGATATATGTAGGTCACGGATATATATATATAGGTGTCTAAAAGGTGCCAAAAATGGAGGGGTGTGTCCATGTGGAAAAAGAAGATGGCTCATTTACGCTGTTATAATCAAAATATAAATTTACAGCAAAGAGATTGAAGAGAATTAGTGAAGAGTAGTCCCCATTGCCTCCTGACACCTAAAGGCAATTTGTCACTTGGGGAAGGACAGTTTATGTAGAATGTAGGGTGCAAAAATCAGATTGTGATGGATGAAAGAGAGTTAGCAGAGAGATAACGGATGAAGCAAGAGTAGACCATACACTCCAGAAGTTTATATATGAAGGGGAGATTAGAGACAGGTCTGTAGTTAGCTGCTCTGGATGGGTCAAGAGAATTTTTATTTTTTTTATGGGGATATGACAGAATTTTGAAAGAAAATGGGAAGATACCAGCAGTCTGTAAGAAGTAAGTTTGAGGTGCAAGCCAGGGTTGCTTTTCCTCTCTGTTTGGAGGTTCTGAGTGTAGGGAGCATGACTTCATTCAGGCTTCAGAGTCATTATAGTGTTTTGCAGACAGCTCTGGACAGGAGATGGAGGAGATTGGGGACAATGATGACTGTAGAGAGTCTGTGAGTTTCTTAATGTCAATGGAATGTAGATTCCTGAGTAGTAAGAAGCTCCACTCCTCGTCAAACTCAAATTGACAGGTTGACATGCCCCTTTCCCCACCCATAACCCCATCCACTCCTCCCACAACCTCTCTAAGGCACGCCCAAAGCGCCGCCCATCACACACCCCAAACCACGCCTAATTACCGCCCATTCAACGCCCCCTATACTGTCAATCACTCTCCCCATCGACATGACATTTCTGAATCCAAAACATGCCCTTATTTTTTGCCGGCAGCGTCCATTTTGTGAAATACGGCGTCCATTTTGCTAAGGGCGTAGTATGTCCGAGCATGTTGAAGCCATTGTTCGGACATGTCCTAAGACTTTACATTTTGTCGCGTTATGGAAATATAGCGTCCATTTTTTGAAGCGCGTCAGTGGTATGTCCGAGCATGTTGAAGCTGTGTTTGCACATGTCCTAAGACGTTACATAATTGTAACGTATACATAATTGTTTAATGTGCTTTGTTACAAAGGAACGTACAACACGGTCATTTTTTCTAAAATCACTCGTAAATATTTTTAATACATTTTCAAAAGCCAGCCTTTATCGATACAATGTAAGATATAGATGCAGTAATGCCGACAGACCGAACTTACGGCGTCCTGTATTTGTCTGTATTGATACTTTATAGTCTTAAATAAAAATTTCAATTTTTGTCCTATTTCTAGCCCCACAGCTATCACAGATATTCAACATTTATGGCATGTCATCTATTTACCTATCTCACATCTTTTTACCCGGTTGTCAAGCCTGGGAATGGTGTAGTGGCATACCAGTATAACAGTTATAATGAAAGCGATACTTTCACTTGACCCGCGAATAACCGCACACAGCATACCGCAATGTGTGAACATATGCCAGGCTGTGAAAGGCAATGAGCAATAGTCAGTCTACTGTATGAGCAGCTGTTCCCAATACCAAAGCAGCTGGCAGTTATAATGAAAGTGATACTTTCACTTGATACATGGGAACACACGGTTATGAATATGGTAATTGAGGTGTGATAGTCTGTCCTAGCACATTCAAAATCCTATATAAACAGACACTGTGTATATAACAACACATCACAGATTCAAATACAGAAGACAACGGTCACGTACACACACACAGGGGGGAGGATGGTGACCACTGCGCTCCACCCTCACCCCTGGCCCTGCCTACTTGCCTTACGAGTCCTTATGACAGGGGACAACTGGACGGCAGTCCCTAACTTGGTATACGTGTGGGAAGGACAGACAAGACAAATAACGGATAGTGAACGGACCGGGTCAAAACCGAGAGGACAACGCAGTACAGAGGGATAAGCAAAGAAAGGTCAGGAGAAGCCGGGGTCATAAATACCAGGAGAGTCGAGAAGTACCAAAGGAGTCCGCAAAGAATAGTCAGGTGGAAGCCGAGGTCAATATATCAGGAAGGATGCGCAGTACAGGAGGAGCAGGCAAAGGATCGTCAGGGAACAGGATCAGGTAAGTACACAGGTATCCAACAACTGCCAGGAACCTAAATTAACAGGCAACCTGTGGCCAGCAGGCTGCCTGTATTTATAGTGGGAAGTGAGGGTCATGTGACGTGGCCAGCGTCACATGATCGACAGACCGACCAGTCGAGCACCGAGTGATCAGCTCCTCACTAAAGGCAGACCTAGGAGCAGGGAGCCTCCCAGCTAGCAAAGCCGCCCTGGGAACAAGGTCAAACACATATCCTCGCTCCTGAAGCTAAGCAGCAGGTCTGCGCAGTTGAATAGCAAGGTAAGAATGACATCTTATTACCTTTAACTATTTTGTGTTATTTTAGCCATATATTCACTGTGCTGTATTGTTTCATACATATGTAATTGTAGTGATTTATTGAATATATTGTTTACAAAGTTTTTACTAAAAGACAGCACATTTGAATAGCATGGTAAAAATGACAGCTTATTACCTTTAACTATTTTGTGTTATTGTAATGAGCCATATATTTTCTGAGCTGTATTGTTTCATACATATGTAATTGTAGTGATTTATTGAATATATTGTTTACAAAGTTTTTACTAACTACGCATGTTGATTACAGAGCATGTACACGATATATTGATTTTATATATATATATATATATATATATATTACCCAGATAGTGTTTTGCCTGTCTATTTATATAAACTAATTTGTGCAGCAATTGTAATTTACGCTGCTCATCATTTCCGACGTGCAAATGCTGCTAGCCGTCGAAGATTTAGTCGACGACATCAGTCCGCAGATTATTTCAGACGAAGCATCAGACGTTGGGACAACAGCCCAGCAGGCCAATTCATACTAAACGGGATACATACGAATCGCGGATGGATGGTGAGCGTAATTATTGATGTTTTATTATATAACTCTGTTATATTCGCTTTTGTTACATTTCAGGCATGTTTATTATAGGAGAGGGCATTGACAACATTCTAAGACCTGCGAACGGCATTACGTGTATGGAAAATACGGTGTGTTCAATTGCCACGACCCCTGGGGCCAGCAATTCTGAGCTGCCGGGTATTATCGATCTCACAACACAAAAATGTATAAGATTGATGATATCGCAACAGTTGTTCCATGCGAGATAAAACAACAACAGCAAAGCAGCTGACCCATGAAAAGAAAAATGGACACGGCCCATGTTTCCAAAGATAGACCAAATAAATCTAAGATCCCCGGTAAGACTCTCTTATTTTTTTATTTTTATTAGTAAATTACAAAAAAATAAAAATAGCAATACATTTTACACTTACATAATAATCCCCGGTAAGACTCTCTGATAGCCTCTGAAATCGCATTGTCTATAGCTTTAAACGTGTATAGATAATAATAGCAATCCTTTCCATCTAATTTCAGTTTTTCAGATGCCGGGGAGCGCCGCAAAGTTGTAACAAATACTTGGACCCCAGACATGCCCAAGCCATGCACCAGTGCCCGTGACAGTTGGCGAAATGAAGATTCAGCGATAGAGATTATCGAATGTCCTAATGCGCGTGAGTTGAAATAAAAGCGTCGCACTATTTTAATGTAATGCGTCTGTTTAAAATACTTGTTACGTAGTTTTTAAATTTTATCCAAAAGAAAAGAAAGATTCAAAATCTGGTCCGGTAAAGAGAAACATCGATCAAACACTCAGCAACCAGAACCGTTATCGCCGGCTTATAAAACTCTCATGAAAACACAGAGGTCTCCACAGGGTCTGGAGCCAACGTGCGTGATAAATGATATTTCAGATTTGTGCGACATAACAGCCGTGCCAGATCCCCTTAGATACACAGACTTTTAAAAGACGTATTACATTTGACATGTCAGACATACACTACGACGCACAACAGACCGATCCGTGTCAGACAAACAGCGCACAATATCAATACGTAGCTCTTTTGCTCACTCTTGTTCGTGTTGGGACGAAAATACATACGATGTTTTGAGGTCTGTCGCTCGCTACAACGACAAAATGTTACGTGTAGTGAACTATTTAAAATGTATTGTCAAAGACTCTATGATTTTAGCATTTAACAGCCCCAGCAAAATTAGTGTGAGACAAATACACGCA
The DNA here is from genome assembly GCF_905171765.1 of Bufo bufo. NCBI lineage: Eukaryota > Metazoa > Chordata > Amphibia > Anura > Bufonidae > Bufo > Bufo bufo. The sequence continues at coordinate 75,957,546 of NC_053396.1, forward strand.
GTGCATGACAAATATACAAGACTGATCGCCCATATTGACGTGCTTGAAAAAGAGATGGCAGGGGTGAATTGACTAGAGATGATTGGAGGTGGTTGTCCTGTTAAAAACACAAAAACATCTGTAAGGTCGCAAGCTAGAAAGTTAAAACAGGCTATAAAAATGTACTTTGCTGCTAGACGCTCTAAAAAAGGTAGAAAAAAAAGGCGCCAATGCTGTATCAGGACTGACACGCCGGCATACATTAGAGTAGAACAAATTCCAAGCCGCCCGCAGGTGATGCAAGAATGGCACACTTGCTCAAACAGTTCACAAACTATCAGGCCGACAACTGATCAAACAAATCGATTACAACCACGCGGCTCACAAACTGATGGAATCACCATTAACACAGATGTTACAGATGAAGCCCCTGAACCCCACAACGTTAGACCCGTTTATTTAGAACGTGTATTCCATCAACAGCATGACTTAGTGAATTTTAACATCTCCATGTACACAGAACATTTTAGATTCGTTAACCTGGAATCCGTTCAATCATTTGTTGGAGCTATTGATGCAATTAACGCGTCTGTACAAGCTTAGATAGGGTTAGATAGGGTTTTACAGGACGCTGAGCCAGGTGATTTTATTCAGCTGCGTTTAGATGGCGGCGAGATGTTTTTTCAACGTGACATACTAGAGATGAATCTAGCGCCCAATTTTTTTTTAACAACATTGCTAACGCTTTACAGAGTAACGCGGAGTGCATAGCGGGTAATTCACTTAAACTAGTTATCGTTGTCAGGAACCGTAGCGGCGGTACCAGAAGGCGCTTGGGTGCAGTCGCTTATAGTCAGATTATTGAATATAAAAAACTATATTTGTATGACTTTAACAATTACGATAATAATGTTTGCCTGGACGCAAGTGTGTACGCTATTTTAGAGGGTGAATCTGTAAGCGATACTGTGTTGTTAGAGAAAGCGCAACAACTGCATCGAGATTTACAAATACCCGAAGGGCATTTGGTATCTTTTAGTGATATTGCAGTGTTTTAAAAACATTTAAACACTACAATTAAAGTTTTGTACCACAATAGAGGTCAGTGGCGTTATTATCATACAGACACGCCAGCTAGAGAAAAGCTTGTCTAAATATTACATCATTAAAAGCATTATTACGGAATTAAAAATATGAAAGCTTTTATTGGGGCCAGCTTTTTTTATGAAAAGTGCAGCTCTGTATACAGCCATAAATACGAGCACGGTTGTCTGCAGTTTTGCAAAGCGTGTCAACGGGCAGACTGCGTTGAACAGAATGATAATGTACGCTGTCCAATATGCAATGTGTTTTGTCGATCAGTTCAGTGCTTTGAAACACACAGAATTCTGGCACTTAGCCATAATGCGCTTTGTAAGAAAACAACTTTTTGCGATTTTTGTTACAAATATATAGAGTGTTGCGTCGATCACATGTATGACGGTCTGAATTGAGTCGTCTGCGGCGGACGGGTTGACAAATTTGAAGAACACATCTGTTACATGCAGCCTTACAGCGTCAAACAAATGACTGACAAGTACATCTTTTTTACGACTTTCAATACATGCAAGAAACAGGTTTACACATTCCCAATTACATTTACGCGACTACATTATACGGGCCAAATTCCTGGGAATTCAGCGGAAAAACTTGCACAAGCGACTTTGTATGCTTTTTGCCAGCGACTAGTTTTCGGGTTACACGCTCATAGCTCATACTGCCGGACGTTATGACGCTTAGTTTGTTGTACAGGAGCTGATCAAGGAAAAATGTAAAATTGCTATAAAAAACCAAGGCGGGTGGTTAATGTGTGTGACCCTAAATTATTTAAAAATTTGATTCATAGATTCTTTGAATTTCATGCCCATGAAGCTCAGTAAGATGCCAGAAGCTATGGGGTTTTCAGGAGCCAAGGATCACTTCCCGCATTTCTTCAATACAGAAGAAAACCAAAATTACATAGGCCCCATACCCAATGAACATTATTACGGAATCGATTACATGGTACCCGGGGAAAAAATAATTCCTGGATCGGTACGAAAAACATAAAAATTATACCTTTAATTTTCAGGAAGAGCTAAAAGCTTACTGTAAGCAGGATGTGGAAATCTTGAGAAGGGCATGTGAGTGTTACAGGGACACTATTATGGCCATGACTGAAAAAAGCGTGAAGCAATACTTTAGTGACTATTTTGTATTTCTTTTCACGTTTAAATGTATTGACCCATTCCAACTTATCACTTTGGCATCCGTCTGCATGGTTATGTATCGGTTTAAATTTCTGCCCAAAAAAAACATAGCGATTGTTCCTGCAGATATTGACAACAAGACCCAGAAACGATTTTCCACACCCGCTATTCAGTGGCTCATGTACATTAAACATACAGAAGGCATTTCTATACAACACGCGTTAAAAGTCGGTGAAAAGAAGGTGGGAAAATACTTTTGGACGGCAATGCGCTGGTTAATGATACGCACACTGCCTTTGAATTTCAGGGGTGTTTTTATTACGGCTGCCCAGTGTGCTATATAACGAGCTTGACCGCAATGATCTTACTAAATCATCCTACGGTCAGTTGTACCACTCTTTCTTAGTCAAGAAAAGACAACTACAGAGACAGGGCTTTACAGTATGTGTCATGTGGGAACACGAGTGGCGTGAAATGATTGCAGGGGATGAAGGGGTCAAAGACTTTCTGTTTAAAATGAAATTTCCAGTACCTTTGGACCCTCATGACTCGCTTTAAGGCGGCCAAACTAACGCCATTAAACTTTATCACAAGGTTCAACCCGGTTAAACAGTGCATTATTATGATTTCACGAGTCTGTACCCTTTTGTTAATAAAACTAAGACGTACCCCATAGGCCACCCAGAAATAATTTATGATAATTTTTGATACATTTGTCAAAATTAAAGTGTACCCGCCCAGAGATTTATTTTTTCCTGTCCTGCCTGTAAAACTAAATAAAAAACGAATGTTCCTGCTATGCTATACATACGCTTTGAATTCCCAGAAAGACATTTGCAGCCACACGAATGTTCCCTGACAGGTACATGGTGCATCATAGAACTAATTTTAGCAGTTGAAAAAGGTTACAGGATCGCAATCTGGCATTTCCCAAATACAACGGACGAGCTGTTTGCACTGTACATCAAGTTACACCTTAGGGATAAACAGGAAGCTTCCGGTTACCCCAGCTGGTGTAAAACAGACTCTGAAAAAATGTCGTACATAGACGCTTTTAAAAAAAAAGAAGGTGTTTGATTGCGACCTGACAATAGCTGTGAACCCTGCAAAAAGACAAATATCAAAACTGTTTGGGTAGTGTTCTAACTTGCCGCGTACCAGTATAGTCACAGACCCTGACGAGCTTTCAAATTAGCGTTTGTAGCGTACTACGACCTCTCAGAGGTTAATTTCATCGATGACAAGACGGCTGTAGTCATCGGCGGTATGTAAAAGAGCGCTACGCGGTCAACAAAAACACAAACATTTTTATAGCCTGTTTTACAACTACCTACGCCAGACTCGAATTATACACACTCCTAGACAGACTGCAAGAACGTTATCTTTATCACGACACAGACTCCGTCAAATTTGTGAGTAGAGACGGTGACTGGAATCCTCCATTGGGGGATTTTCTCAGTGAACTAACTAGTGAAATACCCGATGACACGCACTTTACCGAGTTTGTATCTGCGGATCCAAAAACGTACAGCTACAAACTCAACAACGGGAAAACCGTATTAAAGGTTAAGGATATAACTCTAAATGTCGCTAACTCTCGGCTTGTTAATTTTAACAGTTTAAAAGATCTTGTGTTGGATTACTCATGCAATCAAGATCCCAAGATGCAGAAAACAATAGGTGTAGAGCAAAACTGCATTTTCAGAAATAGGAAGCGTTGGGACATTGTCACGGCCTTTGCTGTGTGCGCCGTGACACTTTTGCCATGCTTGCAGTGGCCCTAGGCAACGTGTTGCAGTTATAGCATGCAAGGGCAGTGTCACAGCCTTTGTTGTGTGCGCCGTGACATGGTTGCCACACATGCTGTTGACTGCGGCAACGGGTTGTTTTTTATGCTTGTGTGTGCACTTCCCCTTTGAGTTGTTGCCTCCCTCTGTCTGGTGCTGTAAGGGTTAACTCCCTGACTGGGTGTGGTCACTTGGCTTTTATCTCCTGTTGCTTCCTGGCTGGAGTCAGTTGTACTTCAGTTGGTATTTCAATAATCAGCGACTATAATTCCTGTTTCTGGTCTTATCATTTAAAATATAACTTTTATTCTTTCTTTATTAAACAATACATTGCCACGAAAAACATAAAGTGAAAATGTTAAAAATACATATGGAGGGCTACCATATTTGCGGCTGAGGGTATGATGTCTCTACTTTGTTGATAGATCAGAAGGAAATTACTACATATCTCTCTGAAAGCGGAGTGTAGTCTATATAATGATATAGCCTATTTCACTATAATTTATGGCTGAAATGTCAGCCGACACCAGGCACTCTGTCATCTAGACTGCACTCTATTAGCTGATTACCCTATAGATAGTGCTTCTTTGAATTATATCTGGCCCCTCTGTAGGAGTCTCTCAGTAGCTGTGCTCTTAGCACTTATTTCTATCTACACTTCCCTATCATGTAGTAAGGTATGCTCGACGTCTGCAGTCGACGTCTGCAGGCCGCCGTATCCCTATTCGGTTGTTTGCCCTACCATAATTTTTAAAAGTATTAAAGATACAGCTCCCCCAACATGTTTCACCGCTAAATGCAGCATCTTCAGGGGAAATGGCGCTACTATCTACACGAGCGTTTCCTATGGGAGGTCCTTTATACCCGTAGGGTGGATCTCACCTTTTGGTCACCTGTAACAATTCCGTCTCGTATTGAGTGATATCCGTTCGGGCCAATCATATCCATCTCTTATGTCATGGTATCAACTTTCTAGGCAAATCGGGTGGTTTATTTCGCGCCTGCGTCCGAAACTTTGATATTTTCGGCTTCAGTGATTGAGCGCGCATGCATTGGGGCTTGGAATGAATTTGCGTCTGTGTCTAAGGATTACAGGTGCATGCGCTAGGACTTAGAAAGTTTCGGCACTCCGGTTCAAATCAGTGTCCATGAATTCAAGGCGCATGCGCTAGGACTTAGCACTTCAGTTCAAGTAATCACTGTCTCGGGAATCGAACAATCTCGATATGCGCAGGTGTTGGAACTTAGATATTTTCGACTTCAGTTATTGAGTGCGCATGCGTTGGAACTTAGAATAAATTTGCGTCTGTGTCTAGAAATTACAGGCGCATGCGCTAGAACTTAGAAAATCTCAGTGCTCCAGTTCAAATCAGTGGCTATGAATTCAAGCCGCATGCGCTAAGACTTAGAAAGTTTCAGCACTCCGGTTCCAATAGTCACTGCGCCTGCGCTCGGACTTTGTCTCAGGAATCGAACAATCTCAATATGCGCAGACGTTAGAACTTAGAAAAGGTTCACGTCTATATCCATGGATTAAAGATGCATGTGCTGGGACTTAGAGAGTTTCAAGTTGGATAGTTATTGCGCACGGTGGGGGGTTTTCCCCACTCCCCACCATGACAGACATAGAGACGAGAAAGCTACGTGAAACGCAAAAGGGCATTTACACAAAGAGGCTCCTGACGACTGACTTTACAACATTACCTTTCGGTTATTAAACATGGCCACACACTTTCAACACCCATTTACGGATTTTGGGGTTCCGGCTAAAATACAAGAAAAGAGGTTTTTTTCGTAAAACGTTTGTTAATACAAGCGGATACGCTAATGTCGCACAAACCCGACAATGTCATTTGGTTTTACGCATCTTGGCAGAAATTGTACGATGAGCTAACCCTTTTGTTTACAAATATTAGGTTTATCAAGGGAATACAGCAAAATTTTACAGACGATGACCTATTCCCGTAGGACAAGGTAAATTTGGCAGTTGTTGATCTTATAGAGACGGTTTGCGAAAATCTTGAAATACAAAACACTTTCACAGAATACGTGCACCACAGAAATTTGGGCATCATCTATCTCGTTCAAAATGTTTTTTTGTCGGGGTAAAAAAAGCCGGAGCATAAATTTAAACACTAAATACATGGTCCTTTTTAAGGACCCGCGTGATAAATTGCAAGTTATTACGTTGGCTCAGCAAATGCACCCCGGTAAAACATGCTTATTTTTAGAAGATTTTAACCCCTTAAGGACTTAAGGCATACCTGTACGCCCTGTTTCCCAATTTCTTAAGGACTCAGGGCGTACCGGTACGTCCCAAGTTTAAATCGCAAAAGCGGCGCGGCGGGAGTTAATCGCAACAGGATGTCCGCTGAAATCATTCAGCGGGCATCCTGTCACAACGCCGGGGGGGTCCCGTGACCCCCCCGTGTCGGCGATCGCCGCAAACCGCAGGGCAATTCAGACCTGCGGTTTGCGGCTTTTACCATCGCGCTGCCTTCCGGTGACGAGCCTGTGAGATCCAGCCCCCTGGATCTCACAGGCCGGAAGCTGTATGAGTAATACACACAGTATTACTCATACAGCCAATGCATTCCAATACAGAAGTATTGGAATGCATTGTAAAAGGGATTAGACCCCCAAAAGTTGAAGTCCCAAAGTGGGACAAAAATAAAGTAAAAAAAAGTTGAAAAAATATAGTTTTCCCCCCAAAAAATTCAAAGTTTCAAGTAAAAATAAACAAAAACGTCATTTTCCCCAAATAAAGTAAAAAAAAAAAAGGTAAATATAGGTATACATATTGGGTATCGCCGTCTCCGTATCGACCGGCTCTATAAACATATCACATGATCTAACCCCTCAGATGAACACCATAAACAATAAAAAATAAAAGCTGTGCTAAATAAACCATTTTTTTGTCACCTTTCATCACAAAAAGTACAACAGCAAGCGATCAAAAAGGCGTTTGCCCACCAAAATAGTACCAATCTAACCGTCACCTCATCCCGCAAAAAATGAGCGCCTACCTCATCGCCCAAAAAATAAAAAAAAATATGGCTCAGAATATGGAGACACTAAAACCTCATTTTTTTGTTTCAAAAATGATATTATTGTGTAAAACTTACATAAATAAAAAAAAGTATACATATTAGGTATCGCCGCATCCGTATCGACCGAATATATAAAAATATCACATGACCTAACCCCTCAGATGAACACCGTAAAAAAAAAAATTTCAGAAATCTGTGCTAAATAAACCATTTTTTGTCACCTTACATCACAAAAAGTGTAATAGCAAGCGATCAAAAAGTCATATGCACCCCAAAATAGTGCCAATAAAACCGTCATCTCATCCTGAAAAAATCATACCCTACCCAAAGAAAATCGCCCAAAAACTGAAAAAATGATGGCTCTCAGACTATGGAAACACTAAAACATGATTTTTTTTTGTTTCAAAAAAGAAATCATTGTGTAAAACTTACATAAATAAAACAAAATGTATACATATTAGGTATCGACGCATCCGTGACAACCTGGTCTGTAAAAATATCACATAATCTAACCTGTCAGATGAATGTTGTAAATAACAAAAAATAAAAACGGTGCGAAAACTTGTTACCTTGCTTCACAAAAAGTGTAATATAAAGCAACCAAAAATCATATGTACCCTAAACTAGTACCAACAAAACTGCCACCCTATCCCGTAGTTTCTAAAATAGGGTCACTTTTTTGGAGTTTGCTTTGTTACTGGGAAAAATGAATAAAAAAGGAAAATTTGCGAAAAAATTAAAATTCTGAAATTTCATCTCCATTTGCCAATAACTCTTGTGGAACAACTAAAGGGTTAACGACGATTGTAAAATCTGTTTTGAATACCTTGAGGGTCACTTTTATGGAGTTTCTACTCTAGGAGTGCATCAGGGGGGCTTCAAATGGGACATGGTGTCAAAAAAACCAGTCCAGCAAAACCTGCCTTCCAAAAACCGTATGGCATTCCTTTCCTTCTGCGCCCTGCCATGTGCCCGTACAGCGGTTTACAACCACATATGGGGTGTTTCTGTAAACTAAAGAATCAGGGCCATAAATATTGAGTTTGGTTTGGCTGTTTAGCTTTGCTTTGTATCTGGAAGAAAAATATTAAAATGGAAAATCTGCCCAAAAAGTGACATTTTGAAATTGTATCTCTATATTCCATTAATTCTTGTGGAACACCTAAAGGGTTAAAGATGTTTGTAAAATCAGTTTTGAATACCTTGAGGGGTGTAGTTTCTTAGATGGGGTTACTTTTATGGAGTTTCTACTCTAGGGGTGCATCAGGGGGGCTTCAAATAGGACATGGTGTCAAAAAAAACAGTCCAGCAAAACCTGCCTTCCAAAAACCGTATGGCATTCCTTTCCTTCTGCGCCCTGCCGTGTGCCCGTACAGCGGTTTACGACCACATATGGGGTGTTTCTGTAAACTACAGAATCAGGGCCATAAATATTGAGTTTGGTTTGGCTGTTAACCCTTGATTTGTAACTGGAAAAAAAATATTAAAATTGAAAATCTGCAAAAAAAGTGAAATTTTTTAATTGTATCTCTATTTTCCATAAATTCTTGTGGAACACCTAAAGGGTTAACGACGTTTGTAAAATCAGTTTTGAATACCTTGAGGGGTGTAGTTTCTATAGCTCTAGTTTCTAGAGCTCTATTGTGCTCTTACGGCACTCCCTGATGTGACCACAATATCTGCTGGTTCCGCCGTTGATGATCCGGCCTCAAACGACTGCTCGTGTCGTTTTAATTCTCACAGAACTAACACCAGTCAGGCTGTATGTGAGTTCAAACTGACAAAATTCTTTATTGAATGCATCACATATATTTATATTGACAGTTGGAACACCTCTTTCAATTAGTAAATTGTAAAACCCCCTCTGATTGGCTATGCAAATGAGGTAAGCAGGGATTAGTTCAAGAGCTTGGCTGGGAGGCAGATGGGTGTAACCATTGTCACAGAGAGATTCAAACCATGACAGTTTCTATTATGTAAGCCTCGCAAAGTGACTTCAGACCTGAACTGGTCCCTAAAAATTGGGTTTTTGAAAATTTCAAGATTTGCTTCTAAACTTCTAAGCCTTGTAACATCCCCAAAAAATTAAATATCATTCCCAAAATGATCCAAACATGAAATAGACATATGGGGAATGTAAAGTAATAACTATTTTTGGAGGTATTAATATGTATTATAAAAGTAGAGAAATTGAAACTTGGAAACTTGCAATTTTTTACAAATTTTTGGTAAATTTGGTATTTTTTTATAAATAAAAATGCATTTTTTTTAACTTCATTTTACCAGTGTCATGAAGTACAATATGTGATGAAAAAACAATCTCAGAATGGCCTGGATAAGTCAAAGCGTTTTAAAGTTATCAGCACTTAAAGTGACACTAGTCAAATTTGCAAAAAAATGGCCAAGTCCTTAAAGGGACACTGACAGGCCCAATAAGCATAATTATCTATATATATGCATGCACAGGTAGTCTAATGTGTATTAAAAACATATAAGTCTAACCGCTGTCCACCTTATGAATACTGCAAACTGATGTTTTATAACCTGATGTAATCGGTCTTCTTTCTGCCCAAGGGGCGGCGTTTCAGTTTCACTTATGCCCAGCCAGCCGCGCCCCAACCGTCATTTTGAAGCGCCGCCCAGCTCATCAATATTCACTTCGCTGGGCGGCTTCTGCTGTCCCCGATGTCTTTGAGAGCAGCGCTCTGAAGCGATGCTCAGAAGAGTGCCCGGCGCAGGCGCAGAACAGAGAGGCTGAAGCGGCCTCAAAGAAGCAGAGGGGACGCAGGCGCGATGTTATCCTGGCGAGTGAGGGTGCCGGGCGCATGTGCAGAAGCTGAAAGTGAGTCCGATGCCCATAGCTTTCTATTGGGCGAGCGCTGCTCTCAAAGACATCGGGGACAGCAGAAGCCGCCCAGCGAAGTGAATATTGATGAGCTGGGCGGCTCTTCAAAACGGCGGTTGGCGCTCGGCTGGCTGGGCAGAAGTGAAGCTGAAACGCCGCCCCTTGGGCAGAAAGAAGAGCGATTACATCAGGTTATAAAGCATCAGTTTGCAGTATTCATAAAGTGGACAGCGGTTAGACTTTTTTTTTTTTAAACACATTAGAAGACCTGTGCATGCATATATATATATATATATATAATATAATAATCACAGGTCGGCACTGCTGTATATGGTCACGGTGCACGAGTCTATGGGATGGCGTCCCAATGTAGAATCAATGAAAAAGACCGGCACTCGCTGTTGATAATTCTTTCTTTGTATTTATTCAGTCACATGTACAGGCAATAAGTGACGCGTGCGTTTCGGTGCTGCCGCACCTTCCTCAGACTTATCCTCATACAAAGAACATTTCATGTTTAAATAGAGCGCCCAAACACAGAGAAATGACATCACACAGAAAACCACACCCACCAATCAGTGTTAAAACAAAAACATATGAGTTCCTTTAAATTCACTTTAGTTTGTTCCTTATTAAGGAACAAACTAAAGTGAATTTAAAGGAACTCATATGTTTTTGTTTTAACACTGATTGGTGGGTGTGGTTTTCTGTGTGATGTCATTTCTCTGTGTTTGGGCGCTCTATTTAAACATGAAATGTTCTTTGTATGAGGATAAGTCTGAGGAAGGTGCGGCAGCACCGAAACGCACGCGTCACTTATTGCCTGTACATGTGACTGAATAAATACAAAGAAAGAATTATCAACAGCGAGTGCCGGTCTTTTTCATTGATTGATTTTATATATATATATATATATATATATATATATAATTATGCTTATTGGGCCTGTCAGTGTCCCTTTAAGGTGAAATAGGGCTGAGTCCTTAAGGGGTTAAAGATGCCACACACGTGCATTACGGCTATTTACTCGTAGATTTAAGTTCTTACACACCCGAGGAACTACGACTAAGAACCGGTATGCTCCCGCCAGATCTTCCGGCGGCTTATGTGTGTAAAAAGAAGCTCTAAAATGTGATATATTGCATCTCTACAGTCATTCTTGGTAGATTCGCCGCTCCTGTAAAGATGTTGAACAGGATCCGTCGTAATTGGGATCTTTTAAAAGCGTTGGTCAAAACAAAACCGACGGTCCGAAAATCAATATTACGCAGTGCCAGTAATGATTTGATATCCGCTATTGGCGAGATCGCTCTCAATATCCTTAAAGGAAAGATACCTCTTAGAGAGCGACAAAAAAATATACTGAAACGATGGCGCAAGGCTATAAAGAAATTAAGCGATAAAAGGCACCCTATTAAAGACAAGAAGCGCAATTTGAAACAGAGCGGGGGTTTTATAGGTTCGCTGCTCGGCTTTGCAATACCTTTAATCACTAGGTTGATAGCTAATAGAGTCGGCAGCTCATAATGGAGCATGTGGAGAAAATGTTCCTGGTTTCCAAACACGAGCTGGAATGCCTAAGAAAAAATAATCTGTAAAAACACCAAACATACGCCAAACCGTTACACGGCATTTAGACGACTAAATTAGCAAAATATTACACAGAAATGACCTTTCAGATGATGATGAAAAAATTAAGAGATACACTAATGTGTTATAGAGATACTTGACGCACAACAAACTGTCCGGTAAAGAAATGTCAACCTTAACTTTGATTACGCATGTAACGAATCTCCTAGCACCCCGACTGGGTACCTCCGTTGATAAATGCTCCCAGTGCCTCCCGAGGACTCCAAGCACTCCGCTCGACACCGATACCACCACAGGAACCAGGAAAAGGAACAGCTCTTACAAGAGCTAGGAGTAATAGCCAGGGGAGTATACAAGTATAGCAATCCCCACACACATGAGACGAGGCTCTATGTTGAGTGTAAAAACAGGAACACTTTATTGAGGGCTACCCGCCCGTATTTATGCAGGTCCCCATCTGGTGTACACGCCCCTAGGGGACCAGAAGGAAGACTGTGACACAGGACAGATACGTAGCACTCAGGATACACAGACACAACACATCCCCACAATGCATCATGGTTTCCTCCTCTCTGCCCTGGAGACACCCGAGGAGCAATTCAATTATCTCTCAGGACAAAGGGAAATCACCAATACACATGTGGGAACAACAGGACAGGAATCACCACCCAAACACACAATGTCACACCCTCACAGCAAACACAGACATTTAACATATTCCCAGATAGCTCAAGTCTGAGTGCATATCATTAGGTGAATAGCACTCAGAATACACAAATACAATAGAATTAGCTATCTGGGTACCATCACATAACATACAATACAATTACACAGACAGATGGTTCTGTCACACACCTCAAAACCCCACATGTCCCCATATGGCTTGGATCTGAGCGCTCAGATGCCACAAACACAGTCAAATCGCCATGGGGTTTAAGTTTTGCATGGGCCTATGAGAGGGCCCATAATTCTGGGGCAAGAGGCTGGCAACCAGGCCCCTCCAAAACCCAGTGGCGAGGTTGGTTTCGCCACAACGCAGTCGCAAACAACAATTGACAAATGACTCTTCTAGCGGTGACGATGTTAGAGATACTTGGCAATGTTAATATAAGGTATAGAAATAATGCAGAACTTTTGTTGAACAAACTGCGACGATCAGGTAACAAGCCGTACTGGAACGCTAGGGGTGAATTCATTTACAAAGATCAAGTTATACCAGGATCCAACATCATCGACCTGATTCAAGTCGCGACGCAGAGTCACGGTTTGCTTAGGACTAAAACGCCTCGCGGGTGGGGCTTCTTCATGGAAACCATCGCCGAACTAAACATACCATCAACCGTGATTGGTAATACAAGAACGAGAGAACTTTACGATAATTTAAAAAGGGGGTCACCTGATGAACCCTTTGAAGCGGTTCGTACCCCTATTAGTCAGCAGCCGTTTATAGCAACAACACCTGTGTTAACGCGAGGCTCTTTACTACCTAAAAAGAGACCGACGCCTTTGTTACATATGTCTTGGTTAATGTTGCAAATTTTATTTTTAATGTATTTGTACGTAGTGTCTGATAATGTTTTACTTTGCTTGTTTATAAAAATTGTATTTGTATGTAATATCTCAATGTTTCACATAAAATTACTTAAATAAAAAGGTAGCCCGATATTCTTTTTACAATAAATACACATCTTGATTAGTTAAAATTGCATAAACTGTTAGGGTACATCGTTGATGGCAGCTACTTAAAAACGCTGCTAAAATTACTGCAAACACCGAAATATTGAGAAAACAGTATTACACGCCAAAAGCTGTCAGTTCTTACGGCGGTGTTGAACCCTTATTCAGAGAAGTACGAAAATTTGGAATAAGAAAAGACGCTGTAAAAAATTGGTTGAACAATAAGGATACTTACACATTGCAAGAACCGGTAAAAAAATAATTTAAAAGAAACAAAGTCGTGGTTTCTGATATAGATGACCAATGGCAAGCCGATCTTGTGTTGATGATAGATTTTTCTAAAGAAAATAACGGTGTAAAATACACTGCTCAAAAAAATAAAGGGAACACTTAAACAACACAATGTAACTCCAAGTCAATCACACTTCTGTGAAATCAAACTGTCCACTTAGGAAGCAACACTGAGTGACAATCAATTTCACATGCTGTTGGGCAAATGGGATAGACAACAGGTGGAAATTATAGGCAATTAGCAAGACACCCCCAATAAAGGAGTGGTTCTGCAGGTGGTGACCACAGACCAGTTCTCAGTTCCTATGCTTCCTGGCTGATGTTTTGGTCACTTTTGAATGCTGGCGGTGCTTTCACTCTAGTGGTAGCATGAGACGGAGTCTACAACCCACACAAGTGGCTCAGGTAATGCAGCTTATCCAGGATGGCACATCAATGCGAGCTGTGGCAAGAAGGTTTGCTGTGTCTGTCAGCGTAGTGTCCAGAGCATGGAGGCGCTACCAGGAGACAGGCCAGTACATCAGGAGACGTGGAGGAGGCCGTAGGAGGGCAACAACCCAGCAGCAGGACCGCTACCTCCGCCTTTGTGCAAGGAGGAACAGGAGGAGCACTGCCAGAGCCCTGCAAAATTACCTCCAGCAGGCCACAAATGTGCATGTGTCTGCTCAAACGGTCAGAAACAGACTCCATGAGGGTGATATGAGGGCCCTACATCCACAGGTGGGGGTTGTGCTTACAGCCCAACACCGTGCAGGACGTTTGGCATTTGCCAGAGAACACCAAGATTGGCAAATTCGCCACTGGCACCCTGTGCTCTTCACAGATGAAAGCAGGTTCACACTGAGCACATGTGACAGACGTGACAGAGTCTGGAGACGCCGTGGAGAACGTTCTGCTGCCTGCAACATCCTCCAGCATGACCGGTTTGGCATTAGGTCAGTAATGGTGTGGGGTGGCATTTCTTTTGAGGGCCGCACAGCCCTCCATGTGCTCGCCAGAGGTAGCCTGACTGCCATTAGGTACCGAGTTGAGATCCTCAGACCCCTTGTGAGACCATATGCTGGTGCGGTTGGCCCTGGGTTCCTCCTAATGCAAGACAATGCTAGACCTCATGTGGCTGGAGTATGTCAGCAGTTCCTGCAAGATGAAGGCATTGATGCTATGGACTGGCCCGCCCGTTCCCCAGACCTGAATCCAATTGAGCACATCTGGGACACCATGTCTCGCTCTATCCACCAACGTCACGTTGCACCACAGACTGTCCAGGAGTTGGCAGATGCTTTAGTCCAGGTCTGGGAGGAGATCCCTCAGGAGACCGTCCACCACCTCATCAGGAGCATGCACAGGCGTTGTAGGGAGGTCATACAGGCACGTGGAGGCCACACACACTACTGAGCCTCATTTTGACTTGTTTTAAGGACATTACATCAATGTTGGATCAGCCTGTAGTGTGTTTTTCCACTTTAATTTTGAGTGATACTCCAAATCCAGACCTCCATGGGTTGGAAAATTTGATTTCCATTTTTAAATTTTTGTGTGATTTTGTTGTCAGCACATTCAACTATGTAAAGAACAAAGTATTTCAGAAGAATATTTCATTAACTCAGATCTAGGATGTTTTATTTTTGTGTTCCCTTTATTTTTTTGAGCAGTGTACTTGCTAACAGTCGTTGATATTCTTTCCAAATATGCTTGGGTGTCTGGACTTTCCAATAAATCCGGTGCGACAGTATCATCTGCTTTTGAACAGCTATTTACGTTAGCGGGCAGTCACCCAGGAAACTTCAGACGGATCGGGGTTGAGAGTTTATCAACAAACCTATAAGAAAACTTTGTGAAGCCTTTAAAATACATCATTTTTTAACTTAGAATACGGTCAAAGCATCTGTGGTGGAGCATTTTAATAGAACACTGAAAACAAGAATGTGGCGTTATGTTAGAGAACAAAACTCATACAGATACATTGACAAGATACAAGACCTGGTGTATAGTTATAATCGCACGTACCACAGAACCATTAGGTGTCGCCCTGTTGAAGTAACAAAAGAGAACTCTTTAACCGTTTGGAAAAATATCTATGGCGATTACGTCTCTATTAAAAAAGTTAAACAATTATTAAAGATAGGTGACCACGTCAGAATTGTACGCTATAAGGGTACATTCACAAAGGACTATGAACAAACCTATACGTACGAGGTATTTACCGTTTATGCCGTAAACACTAGGGGCCTCAGACCCCTTTATAAGTTGAAAGACCTGGCCGACAAGCTCATTGAAGGATCGTTCTATGCAGAAGAAGTCAAAAAAGTACTCCTTGATAAGCGTCGCTTTTACCGGATAGAAAAAATTGTGAAAAAGAAGGTTAGTAACATAGTAACATAGTACATAGTCATAGTCACCTCCTGCTTGAGGTTCTTTTGTTTTGCTTTTGTTTTGTCATCTCGTTTCCCTCTTTCAGCTGTTATCTAGTTGCACTGATTGCATTCCTTTAAATCCCCTCCCATACTGCATCACTTTGCGGTTTATACAACTTCCTGGAGTGTGTGCATGCTGGATGCTACAACTGATGCTTCTACAGATAAGTCTGTTCATTTATCTTTGTTTTCCTGTTTGCTTGATCCGAGGTGACCCTGACTCCCTCCGTATTAAGTGTAGGGAGCCGGTGGTCGTGTCACCTCACTATTATAGGGTGTTCAGGTGTCATACAGTCGAGGAAGGAGGGTATGCAAATTTCTACCATTGAGATTTTTGCATAGGCTGAGCAGTAAGTGAGAGAGCTAGCGTTGTTACAGGGCTTACCTGTTGGTTCCTTAGTTTTGGATCAAGTCAGTCGGATCTTCATTTGTGTCTTCTAGTTTTCTGTTACACCATCCGTGACATTATAAACCGCCAAAACCGTCTCAAGCATGGATCCGGTTTCACTTTTGACTGAACACATGCAGGGTCTTTCATTGGAGGTAGCAGATCTCCGTAAAACTGTATCTCAGTTTCAGGTGACCGGTTCAGCTTGCATTCATGGAGTTTGTTCTGAGCCTAAGATCTCGCTCCCGGATACGTTTTCCGGGGGTAGTGAGAATTTTGTTCGTTTTAGAGAGGCTTGCAAACTCCATTTTCGCCTACTTCCCTATTCCTCTGGTGATGAGGAGCAGAGGGTGGGGATCATCATCTCGCTGCTCAGGGATAACGCTCAGTCTTGGGCCTTTTCGCTGCCGGTGGGGGCACGGCCCCTCTGTTCAGTGGATGAATTTTTTTTAGCCCTGGGTCAGATATATGATGATCCGGATCGTATTGCTCTGGCTGAGTCTAGACTATGCCAGGGTAAACAGTCCGCAGAGATATACTGTTCAGAATTTCGGAGATGGGCAGCTGATACTGGTTGGAATGATGCTGCACTCCGAAGTCAATTTTGCCATGGTCTTTCAGAGGGATTGAAAGATGCATTTTCCTTTCATGAGAGACCTACCTCCTTGGACTCTGCCATGTCTCGGGCCGTTCGTATTGACAGGCGTCTTAGAGAGAGAGGAGAGATCACTCCTTCCTGTCATACTCACTCCAAGGACAGTGCGGCGGTCTTTCAGTGCGCAGGGGTCTCAGTCTCTCTCAATCACCTCTGAGCAGGAGCCTGTGACAAACTGCCATTTGCCACTGGGCATTGTAGAGGACTTATGGCTAGCCTCCTGCCCTACGACTATGGCCCCGGGACATATTACCCTTCAAGAACAGAACTATGCCACATGTCTGGACTGTTCTTAGGACCGAACGCGGTCAGCGGTGTATACTAAAGAATCTATGGAACTGTTTTGGGCAGGAAATTGTGCTTGCGGTCGGTCATAAAGGACTTCCACTTAACTTTTGATCCGCTGGAGGCATTTGTGTGATTTTTGGAAGTGTTTATGTTTGATGTATGCTGAGTTTAAATATGTAATTTTTATGGAGATGGAATGTATGGTTTTAAAGTTACAGTGTATGTTTAAAAACTGTATTTTTACTGTCTGTGATAGTTATGTTAATCCATAATTATATCCCAGACAGAAGGGAGGATTTTGTGTATTTGGGTGGAAATTCCTGCCCTATTGTTCCCACATGTGTATTCGTGATTTCCCTTTGTCCTGGGAGATAATTGAATTGATCTTCGGGTGTCTCCAGGGCAGAGAGGAGGAAACCATGATGCATTGTGGGGACCTGCATAAATACGGGTGGGTAGCCCTCAATAAAGAGTTCAGTTCAGTTCATGTTTTTCTACCCTTCAAAACGCAGCCTTGTCTCGTTATTGGAGGGAATTGCTGTATCACGCTGGGGATTGCTATGCTCTGCATATTCCCTGGAGGAGAGATCTTTCCCACACGGTCCTAAATGCTGGAGATTCATTCAGGGTGGAAGGAAGACGGCGCGGCTCCAGTTAAGCTACGGCGGTTGTGGAGTCTGTAGTGGTTGTGGTGTCCAGTGCGGTGCTTGTGGTCCTCGGCGCAAGTTTGGAAGCGTCCATTAACGGAAGCGGATCCGTTACAGAGCCCATGCAGCTGGGTTTGCTTGCCTCTGACAATAGAAGATTCAGCTCTCAGAGGAGGGTTTGTTTCTGTTGTGGAGGTATAAATCATTTGGCAAATGTTTGTCCCTCTAGAAGATTCAGGCAGTTTTTTGAGAGTAATAAAGAAACAAAAAGAAAAAAATCCTCTAAAGACGTTCCATCTGTTACTATTGGCAAGGTTGATGCGGAAATTGAAGGTTTTCCGTTTGCTTGTAGTTCCCGTTTTGTCCTACCTGCCAGGGTGGCGCTTTTGTGAGATTTTTGTAGATAGTGGAGCAGCTGTCAATCTCATTGATAATCAATTTGCTATAACACATGGTTTCCAGGTATGCACTTTGGGAAAGGATATACCTGTTTTTTCTATTAATTCCACTCCACTTTCTCAGAAATCGTTATAGGGCATAGTTCACAATATCCGTTTGATTGTGAGTGATACTCATGTTGAGGATGTGTCATGTTTCGTCCTAAGCGGGTTGCCAACTCCTCTAGTGTTGGGGCTACCCTGGCTCACTAAACATAACCCCACCATTGATTGGCAAGCAAGGCAAATAAATGGCTGGAGTGACTTTTGCAGAGAGAATTGCCTCACGACATCTGTTTCAGAGGTTTCTACTAAGACTGTACCATCTTTTCTCTTTGAATTTTCGGATGTGTTTTCTGAGAGTGGTGTTCAGGAGCTGCCCCTCACAGGGAGTACGATTGCCCTATTAATCTCATCCCAGGCGCCAAGCTGCCTAAATCTCGTTTATACAATCTCTCCCAACCTGAAAGGGTCGCTATGCGTACTTATATCTCTGAGAGCCTGAGAAAGGGACACATCCGACCCTCGAAGTCACCTGTTGCCGCTGGTTTTTTCTTTAAGAAAAAAGATGGTTCTTTAAGACCATGTCTGGATTTCAGGAAGCTGAACAGTATCACAATTTGTGACCCTTATCCGCTTCCTCTGATCCCGGACCTGTTTAACCAGATTTTTGGGGCTAAAGTTTTTTCCAAGTTGAATCTAAGAGGGGCATACAACCTGGTCAGGGTCAGAGAAGGAGACGAATGGAAGACGGCCTTCAATACCCCTGAGGGCCATTTTGAGAATTTGGTTATGCCTTTTGGTTTGATGAATGCTCCAGCCGTCTTCCAACATTTTGTGAACAGCATTTTATATCATTTAATGGGGAAATTTGTACTAGTGTATCTAGATGACATTTTGATTTTTTTCTCCTGATTTCAAAACTCATAAGGACCACCTACATCAGGTCTTGCTCATCCTGCGGGAGAATAAATTGTACGCTAAACTGGAAAAATGTGTGTTTGCGGTTCCAGAAATTCAATTTCTGGGGTTTCTTGTCTCCGCTTCTGGTTTTCGCATGGACCCCGAGAAGGTCCGCGCTGTGTTTGAGTGGGAGCTTCCTGAGAATCAGAAGGCGCTGATGCGTTTTTTGGGTTTTGCCAATTATTACAGGAAGTTTATCTTGAATTATTCCTCTGTTGTTAAACCACTCACTGATATGACTAGAAAGGGGGTTGATTTTTCCTCCTGGTCGGTAGAGGCGCGTAAGGCCTTTTCTAGTATCAAGGAGAGTTTTGCTTCCGCTCCCATCTTGGTACAACCTGATATCTCTCTGCCCTTCATTGTTGAGGTGGACGCTTCTGAGGTGGGTGTGGGTGCTGTCTTGTCTCAGGGTCCCTCTCCTGCCAAATGGCGACCGTGTGGCTTTTTCTCGAAGAAACTCTCCTCCGCAGAGAGAAATTACGATGTGGGAGATAGGGAGTTGTTGGCCATCAAGTTAGCTTTTGAGGAATGGCGCCATTGGCTAGAGGGAGCCAGACACCCTATTACCGTGTTTACCGACCATAAGAATCTGGCCTACTTGGAGTCAGCCAAGCGTCTGAACCCGAGACAGGCCAGATGGTCTTTGTTCTTTTCAAGGTTTAATTTTGTTGTCACCTTCCGCCCTGGGGTTAAGAATGTTAAGGCGGATGCCCTGTCACGTTGTTTTTCGGGAGGAGGTTTTTGAAGACCTGGGTCCCATTTTGGCTGAAGGTGTGGTGGTCTCTGCTCTTTATCCTGAATTGGAGGCAGAGGTTCAGGCAGCCCAGGCAGAGGCTCCTGATCTTTGTCCTCCTGGGAGGTTGTTTGTGCCTCTCGCTTTAAGACACAAGGTTTTTAAGGAGCACCACGATACTGTCCTTGCTGGGCACCCGGGGGGTAGAGCCACAGTGGATCTCATCGCTCGGAGATTCTGGTGGCCGGCGCTTCGTAAGTCGGTTGAGGGTTTTGTGGCAGCCTGCGAGACCTGCGCTCATGCCAAAGTCCCTCATTCACGGCCATCAGGTCCTCTCCTCCCGTTACCCATTGCTTCCCGTCCTTGGACACATCTGTCCATGGACTTCATTACGGACCTGCCAAGTTCCTCGGGGAAGACTGTGATTCTGGTGGTGGTGGACCGTTTTAGCAAAATGGCACATTTCATTCCTTTTCCTGGGTTGCCCAATGCTAAGACGCTGGCGCAGGCATTTATTGATCACATTGTCAAATTGCATGGTATTCCTTCAGACATAGTCTCTGATAGGGGCACGCAGTTTGTTTCCAGATTCTGGAAGGCCTTCTGTTCTCGTTTGGGGGTTCGGTTGTCATTCTCT
This sequence comes from Bufo bufo, assembly GCF_905171765.1. Lineage (NCBI taxonomy): Eukaryota > Metazoa > Chordata > Amphibia > Anura > Bufonidae > Bufo > Bufo bufo. The sequence goes on from NC_053396.1 coordinate 75,978,155, forward strand.
TCTGCTTTTCACCCACAGTCGAATGGCCAGACGGAGCGCGTCAATCAGAATCTGGAGACATATCTGCGCTGTTTTGTGGCGGAGAATCAGGAGGATTGGTGTTCATTTCTCTCCCTTGCTGAGTTTGCTTTAAATAACCGTCGTCAGGGGTCCTCTGATAAGTCACCATTTTTTGGTGCATATGGGTTTCATCCGCAGTTTGGGACATTCTCTGAAGAGGGGTCTTCTGGTTTACCTGATGAGGAGAGATTCTCCTCGTCTTTGTCATCTATTTGACAAAAGATTCAGGATAATCTAAAGAGCATGAGTGAGAGATATAAGCGTGTGGCGGATAAGAGACGTGTGCCTGGTCCGGACCTGAATGTTGGTGATCTGGTGTGGTTGTCTACTAAGAATATCAAATTGAAGGTTCCCTCCTGGAAGTTGGGTCCTAAGTTTATTGGGCCTTACAAAATCTTGTCCGTCATCAATCCTGTTGCCTACCGTCTTGATCTTCCTCAGACTTGGAAAATCCATAATGTTTTTCATAAGTCCCTATTAAAACCTTATGTCCAACCCATTGTTCCCTCCTCTTTGCCTCCTCCTCCGATTGTGGTTGATGGTAACCTTGAATTTCAGGTCTCTAGGATTGTGGATTCTCGTGTTGTCCGCAGTTCTCTCCAGTACCTCGTTCATTGGGAGGGTTATGGTCCTGAGGAAAGGATGTGGGTCCCAGTGACGGATATTAAGGCCACTTGTCTCATCAGGGCTTTCCATAGGTACCATCCTGAGAAGGTGGGCTCAGAGTGTCCGGAGTCCACTCGTAGAAGGAGGGGTACTGTCACCGCCAGACATCTGTGAAGCTCTGACAGACGTTCTTTAGAACCTCCTGCTTGAGGTTCTTTTTGTTTTGCTTTCGTTTTGTCATATCGTTTCCCTCTCTCAGCTGTTATCTAGTTGCACTGATTGCATCCCTTTAAATCCCCTCCCATACTGCATCACTTTGCGGTTTATACAACTTCCTGGAGTGTGTGCATGCTGGATGCTACAACTGATGCTTCTACAGATAAGTCTGTTCATTTATCTTTGTTTTCCTGTTTGCTTGATCCGAGGTGACCCTGACTCCCTCCGTATTAAGTGTAGGGAAACATAGAAACATAGAAACATAGAAACATAGAATGTGTCGGCAGATAAGAACCATTTGGCCCATCTAGTCTGCCCAATATATCTGAATCCTATGAATAGTCCCTGGCCCTATCTTATATGAAGGATATCCTTATGCCTATCCCATGCATGCTTAAACCCCTTCACTGTATTTGCAGCTACCACTTCTGCAGGAAGGCTATTCCATGCATCCACTACTCTCTCAGTAAAGTAATACTTCCTTATATTACTTTTAAACCTTTGCCCCTCTAATTTAAAACTGTGTCCTCTTGTGGTAGTTTTTCTTCTTTTAAATATGCTCTCCTCCTTTACCGAGTTGATTCCCTTTATGTATTTAAAAGTTTCTATCATATCCCCTCTGTCTCTTCTTTCTTCCAAGCTATACATGTTAAGGTCCTTTAACCTTTCCTGGTAAGTTTTATCCTGCAATCCATGTACTAGTTTAGTAGCTCTTCTCTGAACTCTCTCTAGAGTATCTATATCCTTCTGGAGATATGGCCTCCAGTACTGCGCACAATACTCCAAGTGAGGTCTCACCAGTGTTCTGTACAGCGGCATAAGCACTTCACTCTTTCTACTGCTTATACCTCTCCCTATACATCCAAGCATTCTGCTGGCATTTTGTGCTGCTCTATTACATTGTCTTCCCACCTTTAAGTCTTCTGAAATAATTATTCCTAAATCCCTTTCCTCAGATACTGAGGTCAGGACTGTGTCAAATATTCTATATTCTGCCCTTGGGTTTTTACGCCCGAGGTGCATCGTGTCGTGGTCGTGTCCCCTCACTATTATAGGGTGTTCAGGTGTCATACATTCGAGGAACGAGGGTATGCAAATTTATACCATTGAGATTTTTGCATAGGCTGAGCAGTAAGGGAGAGAACTAGCGTTGTTACAGGGCTTACCCGTTGGTTCCTTAGTTTTGGATCAAGTCAGTCGGATCTTCATTTGTGTCTTCTAGTTTTCTGTTACACCATCCGTGACAACATAAGGCCGAAAAAAGACATTTGTCCATCCAGTTCGGCCTGTTATCCTGCAAGTTGATCCAGAGGAAGGCAAAAAAAAAACTGTGAGGTAGAAGCCAATTTTCCCCACTTTAGGGGAATAAAAAATTCCTTCCGACTCCAATCGGGCAATCAGAATAACTCCCTGGATCAACAACCCCTCTCTAGTAGCTATAGCCTGTAATATTATTACGCTCCAGAAATACATCCAGGCCCCTCTAGAATTCCTTTATTGTACTCACCATCACCACCTCCTCAGGCAGAGAGTTCCATAGTCTCACTGCTCTTACCGTAAAGAATCCTTTTCTATGTTTGTGTACAAACCTTCTTTCCTCCAGACGCAGAGGATGTCCCCTCGTCACAGTCACAGTCCTGGGGATAAATAGATGAATGGATAGATCTCTGTACTGACCCCTGATATATTTATACATATTAATTAGATCTCCCCTCAGTCGTCTTTTTTCTAACGTGAATAACCCTAATTTTCATAATCTTTCAGGGTACTGTAGTTGCCCCATTCCAGTTATTAGGGGAAAAAATGCTGTATTTACCCCGAAAAGTTTAACTCTTGGGGTGCAGAAACGCAATTGTAGAGCGTGTAAACTATGGAAGACGGTTCGTTTTTTATTACGCTACACTGCAACGCCTCCGCCAAACTTTACCCCGAAAATACCATCGCTGACTACACCACTAAATTAGCAAAAGCCGTCCATCTTCGTGGTCCTTATGAAGTGGCGTTAGTAGAGATTCAGTACCCGCATATGTGGAAAACCGTTGGGCCCGACAATGGTGTATTCTATGTCGCCTGGCGCGATGACCCTGTATGCGAGTTTCTTGTTAAATTAGGTTATTACCCTAATATGAACGAGCTGATGAAAGCCATTAATAACAAACTTGATTCTATAAAAATACCTCCTGATCAATTGCGTCTAAGATACAACGATATTGACAGAACCATTTATGTAACAAAATCGAGCTTATACAAGTTAGATAATATATTGGGGCTTCAGGGGTACTCGCACGATCGCTCGAAGAAGAATGTAGATGCGGGGCACATAATTTTGTGCTACAACAAATCTGGCTTGCCTGTTTTAGAACATTTCGCGGATGATGATTTAGTTTTAACAAAAGAGAACGATTCTTTACCTGTAAAGAGAAAAATTCACCCTGATATTAAAGCCGGATTTTATACAATTTTTGTTTGTACCGTTATCATTCAGCATCAACTTGTTGGCGATGCGGCATCGACAGCCTTTATGGATCAAATAAATAGACCTACACAAGGTCAGGAGGGC
>NC_053396.1:75982096-76007369 GCF_905171765.1 Bufo bufo
TACATTTATTGGAAGCTGTCTAGCACCAGGAAGCGTATAGAGTGGGCTCAGCATGCATGTTGATACCTGCATCCCTTGTAATGGAGGCCACCTGAATTTTATGGCGGTCATTATGGCACATAACAGGTAGTATTTAGTGTTAGGACCAGTCTAACAGAGATCGCCTTGACGTTCGGCAGACGGGCTTAGATGGTTTTGTACAAAATGCATTGTCCAAGCATCTCTCTTTTATAAATAAGCGTAGTATTAGCACCATAATTTTTGTAAGCATTGTTGTACTTTGTCTGATTTGCAAAGTGCTGCTGCATTGTGTCACAAGTTGGAGGTCCCAGGTGAGACCACCGCGTCGTCAAGCAATAAACAAACAGAAATCAGGTACAGACACATAAGAGTTTATTGCACAAACAAAAATCAGGGAAGGCAGCACAGACAAAACATGAGCTCTATGTACCATCAGCACAGTGGGAGAAAACCCCCACTGCGCCACTGTCTAGTAATACTCCAGAGGGGCGTGACTAAGCAACTCCTGGTATTCACTAGAGCCCTAGATGGTAGGGTTGGACTTTGCCGCAGGAAGTTGCCAAGGTCACTCTGGAGCGTGAACTAGACAGTGACAGCAGGAACGAATGGACAACAGGTACCAGAAGGTACCGACGGCACATAGGCAAACATAACAGACAGGCAAATCCAAAACAGGGCAACTAATAATACAAGCAGGAGTTCTCGCAAGGGAGCAGGAGTGGCAATGAGCAGAGAAGGACTTGCTCCACCAGTAGTAAACTGCATGGCCTTGCGCATGCCACTCTGCTGCAAAGGCTTGCTGAACACAGACATATGAATACACACAAAGTAACTAAAACATAACTGGCAGAACAGATAACAGAAAGACAGGAAAGAGGACAGGAAAGAGGACATCAAAGAGGACGGGAAAGAGGACGGGAATGAACAAGTAGGGAAACCCACAGAGCACAGACATGGATCCCATGGGTCAGCAGCATGGGAGAGAGAGTACAAACCAGGAGAGCTGACCCAGAACTGAGGAAACCTCAGCCTTATATACAGGTTCCATGGGTGCAGCAAAGAGGCCACACCCATGGAGCAGACAGAGGATTAACTCCTAATAGGAACACAGGGGAGTTAACCCATACAGAACCACAAATGACACACAGAAACGAAACTTCAGCGAGGAGCGCCGAACGAGCAAGGACGGAAGGTCACAGCCAGAGATAGTGGCTGTGACACATTGTCTCTTTTTTTCCTCTAGGTCTTTGCCATGGCAGCGTACATCAGTGGGAGTGGTGTATCTTATGACTTGCCAATGTGGTGTACAGTATGTGGGTAAGACAAGACGTGAATTACGGAGACGTATTGGTGAACACCTACTGGACATCAAGAACAAGCGCGATACATCTGTCGCATGTCACGTGTGTGATCATCATGGGGGTAACCCAGATGTGTTGAGGGTCCAGGGGATTGAGCACATTGTGACATCCATTCGCGGAGGGGACATTGATGTGTCATTGCTCCGCAAAGAGACTGAATGGATTTTTTAATTGGACACAGTTCACCCCAAGGGACTTAACGAGGCAGTTTCTTTTGCCTGCTTTATTTAAGGAACCTATGGGCGAGTAAACATAGTCCATCCCTCCATCAGAGAGATTTTGGGCATTATTCATACGGAGTGTCTATTGATTTATGCCACCATTCCGCATGATTTACAGAGCGGTGGCCCTTATCAAAGATACTTATTTCAATCAATGTGCTGTCTATTTGGATTATCCAAGTACCTATTGATGGTACCTCTCTTGTATAGACCTTTTCTATATACCCTGATAAACTTCTTAAAGCGATGTCACTCGACTATTTAAAGACCGCATTCGAATATTCCCCCATATAATCGAGCATAGCTATGCTCCTCCCCGCGAGTGTATGACGCTAGATTGTGCGACGGTCACGTCAGGGAGCGTGTCAGAGGACGCGCCTCTGTCCCTGATTGGAGACCAGAGCCGGCACCCACTCTCCGGGGGCGGGTCTTAGATTATTTATATCCGGCTTGCGGCTGGCCGCACACGGCCATCACAGCGCCGATGTACGCACGCTACAGTGCGCTGCTTTACTTTAATTGACACTGTAATGAAGTCAGCTTGCTCTTGATGATACATGAAATTTACCTGTCATGTTGAAACGCGTAGAGCGAATTGCTGTGTCATCTATGCTCACCAAATAGGGCAGTCTTAGCAAGTGATACCCTCGTCACATTTACTGCCTATGTGTGAGCGCACTTAAGCAGACGCATCATTCATTTACCAGGGGAGTAGTATTAGGGTGCACCAGGACCCACTGGAGCTGCTCTTACTGTATTGACAATCCACTGCATTGCTACAATACATTAGCAATTGCAAATGACCAGTGGATTAGATCAATAGTGCCAGTCCCTGTGTTGAGTGCTGTATCTACAATACCCTGTGAACATAGGCTACACGTAAATCAGTGTGCTCTAACACTGGATGTTGGTCTTATATACACAGGTCACTAGTCAGGCTTTCAGAGCGCTGGATGGACTATTACTTGATCCCTCTCCGCACTTCTGATTTCCTGTATGCCTGATTTTATCTATACCCATTAATTAAGTTCAAATAAAGTATTTATTATTTTTTATAATTAACGTTCCTTCAGGCTGAGAATCGGTTTATGATTTGGCATCCAAAAGCAGGAGTGGGTACAAAACACAGAAGACATGCAAATATTCAGTTCACATGTTATCTCTGTTTTAGATCCACTCCTGCCTTTTTTGGCATTAGCAATGCTGATGGATTACTGACCAAATGCTGACTGAGTGAAGACGTTTTTTGGGCGTTATTGTTCTGACGGATCAGAGGAAGGGCAAAATAGTCAGTGAAGTCGACACTAGCTTACTGCTGACAACCTCTCCACTCTGTCGGGGGGCTCTACTTGTATAAGCGTTTAATAGAACAGGGTGTGTAGACATCTATGTGGAATCAGCTGATGACTGTGTAAAAGGAGAACGCTTCTTCTTGGCACTAACATTGACCTGTAAGGCCGAGTTCATACGTGAGTTATTTGGTCAGTTTTGGCCCCGTGACTGCCCAAATAAGTGAAGTGTGCGGTTATTCTAAGTGTGACACCTGTCATCTGCCAAAGCAGACTCCCTATGCTTGTTGCTGCAAGGCACAGTGTTCTACACCACTATAAAGGCTCTATTCAGCCAGGAAATAGCCATTTTTAAGGTAATTCACCCCACATAAATTTGGATCAAAACCAAATTTTCCCCCAAAAATTTGGCAAACCGGCAAATCGAATTTTTTTAAAAATTCACTCATCTCTAGTGGCAAGGTCCACATAACCACTGATATGTGTACCAGTAAGCACTGCCAGGGACATTATTTCTCGCTGGGATGGCTGGGCCTGAGGCGGATAACAGTTTGACGCATGTCCTTCCGCCACCAATGATTGCAGGATGTTTCTCGTTGCCTCCTCCTCCTCTACCGCCTCCTCATCCGGTCAGTGTAACACCTTCACCAGCAACTTCAGCAGAGCTAGGGGGAAACGATAGCAGGCTGTTTTGAAACTCATCTGTTTGGGGGAAAATCCCCACACCGCGCAGGAGCTGTGGATGGGCATGGAACAACAGACTGATGAGTGGTTGGTGTCACTGAGCCACAAGCCCAGCCTTATGGTGTGCGATAACGGACGAAATCTCATAAAAGCTCTGGGCCTAGCCGATTTGATGCACATCCCTTGCCTGGCGCATGTGCTGAATTTGGTGGTGCAGAGGTTCCTAAAAAGTTCCCCCGATATGTCAGAGCTCATGTAAAAAGTGTGGGCCGTCTGTGCGCACTTTTGGCATTCTCACCCTGCTGCCGCTCACCTGTCTGTGCTGCAGCGTAACTTCATACTTCCCGCTCATCACCTCATATGCGACGTACCCACAAGGTGTAACTCCACCTTGCACATGCTGGAGAGACTGTGCGAGCAGGCGATAGTGTAGTTTCAGCTGCAGCACGCACGGGTGAGTCGCTCTGTGGAACAGCAGCACTTCACGACCAAGGAGTGGGCCTCCATGCGGGACATGTTTGCAGTGTTGTGCTGTTTCTCCACCAACATGGCCAGTGCCGATGACGCCATCCTCAGCGTTACTATACCACTTCTATGTCTCCTTGAAAAACTCTTCGGGCGATGATGGAAGAGAATGTGGCACAGAAGGAGGAGGATGAGGAAGAGGGATCATTTCCATGGTTATCAGTCCACTAATTCACAAGTGGCTCCAGGGGCGGGGTCCTGCACCAACAGAGGCCACGTACACAACTGTCCAGCCAGGACACAGTTCTTGAGGATGAGGATAAGGAGGATGTTGAGGAGGAGGAACCATGTTCACAGCAGGATGGCACCCAAAGCATCTCATGGGCATCACTGGAGCGTGGCTGAGGGGATACAGAGGACACAGACGATATACCTCCCACAGAGGACAGCTTGTCGCTGCCTCTTGGCAGCCTGGCACACATGAGCAACTACATGCTGCAGTGCTTGCGCAATGACCGCTGAGTTGCCCACATTCTAACCAGTGCTAATTACTGGGTGGCCACCCTGCTGGATCCCTCTACAAGGACAACGTGCCGTCCTTAATTCCGTCACTGGAGCGTGATCGGAAGATGCGCGAGTACAAGCGCACATTGGTAGAGGCGCTGCTGATGGCATTTTCACCTGACAGCTGGGAGCACAAGGCGAAGGCAGAGGAGGAGGAAGTCGCCAATGCAGCTGAAGCACCGCCAGCACCTCAGAAGGGAGAGTTAGCATGGCCAAAATGTCGAAAAGCTTTGGCAGCACGCCACAACAACCAGCACCACCAGCTTATATGGAACGTCTTAGCAGGAGGCAGCATTTCAGCAACATGGTGGAACAGTACGTGTGCAACCGTCCTACACATACTGACTGATGAGCCTGCCCCATTCAACTTCTGGGTCTCCAAATTGGGCACATGGCCTGAGCTTGCCCTTTACACCTTGGAGACATGCAAAAAGATGGTCTGTAATTATAGGAAGTGTTTGATTGCTTTAATAGCCAATAAAGGCTTTTCTATTGATTATTGAGAAGGGTATGAATAGTTTTGGACTGGACACTTTTGCTCAAATGTAAATAAAAGCTGAGAAATGTTTTTTTTTTTTCCAGAATAATGGCTCTTGTACATCGTCTTATTATCTTTGGGGAGACACCTATGTCATTTCCCATCAAAAAATTACTTGCTGGTCGAATAAAAGTAACTTTAAGTCAAAATTTGTCAGGGGTATGAATAATTATGGGGAGCACTGTATGTGTATTTAATTGGGGAAGAGGAGACTTTAACATCCCCATTTTCCTCCTGGCTTCTATCTCTAACCTCCTCTCTTGGACTTTTGCAACGTGCCGGTCCGCAGGGGAGAACACGTGAGGTTCACGGTGGACTGAAGTGTACAAACAGTTCATCGGTTAATCACGGTTAGCAGGTGCCTCCCTGGGCTAGCAGTGCAGTGAAGGGGAGAACAGCACTGGAGGTGCCCTTGATGGTGATTGGATTTCTGAGTGCTTGTGCAGCTGGGCCCCTGACTTAGGTGATGTCATGACACTAGCACCTTGATGGTGCAAGATGATGAGAGTAGTGGTAGTATGGAGATAGAAGAATGAGGCAGGTTTGAAATCCAACTGAGAACTTTACTGTAACCAGGTTCTTGATAACAATTTACATCCATTAATAAAACAGTCTTTTATAAATATGCAAGTTTGATATGATGAATCCCAGTAACAGGCTGTACATGTAGTTATGTCTCAGGCTATGGAAGGTAGTTATGTACTCACTGATATTCAGCTCTTTGCGTGGTTCCATTTCTCCAGCTTATTAATGGTGAGGATGCTGGAAGCTAATAGATCCTTCACCTTGAATCCAAAGGTCCTTAAAACCTGGTAAAATGGCTGTTGTCCTTTGTGTCTTTATCTACTCTTTCTCACTTGAACTAACTTCCACTAAACACAGCAAGCAGCTGCACTCTCACTCCTTCAACTCCTACTCCTCCTCTCTCTACAACTAGGCCTGAACTGAGGTATATATAGTGCTATCCCCATCTAGTGGTGGAATGTGTGTAGTGCACCTGACAGCCTGGTAACAGGGATTTCACATAAGGATGAAATACAGCATGATATAACACTTATAGTGTAGCACTTGTCTTTATTATGCAATTTTGTACTCTATATTGCAGTTAATTGTCGCATTGCATGTTTCTGTCTTTCAATGTTGTTCCCTGCCCTAGCAATGTGCTTCTGCGGTTTGGTATGTGCTGACTGACCCCCTTTTTTGTTTTTTCTTTGCAGTTTGTACTGGAGGTGTGGCTGCCTCCTCAGTCATGCACTCCTGACCACCCTGTCTGCCCTATAGGCTTATTTTAATTAGTGTTAGTACATAGTCAGGCCTGCTCCCCTTCACTCACTGAAGCCATGGCACCAGGAGTGGGATAGTTTGTGGACTCTCACTGCAGTCCTTGGTAGCCATTTGGCGCCGGTGATGTCGTGGAGTGGGCCTGCTGTGTAACCTACATTCCCTGAAGTATATGGTAGCCGTCATGGCACCTAACAGGTAGAATTTAGCGTAGGAATGTGGAACCTACACTCCCTGAATTGTATGGTATCCTTCATGGCACCTAACAGGTAGAATTTAGCGTAGGAACCCGTCTAACAGAGATCGCCTTGACGCTTGGCAGACGGGCTCAAATAATTTTGTACAAAACGATTTGCCAAGTATCTCGCACTTATAGTGTAGCACTTGTTATTATTATGCAATTTTGTACTCTATATTGCAGTTAATTGTCGCATTGCATGTTTCTGTCTTTCAATGTTGTTCCCTGCCATAGCAATGTGCTTCTGCGGTTTGGTATGTGCTGACTGACCCCCTTTTTTGGTTTTTCTTTGCAGTTTGTACTGGAAGTGTGGCTGCCTCCTCAGTCATGCACTCCTGACCACCCTGTCTGCCCTATAGGCTGATTTTAATTAGTGTTAGTACATAGTCAGGCCTGCTCCCCTTCACTCACTGAAGCCATGGCACCAGGAGTGGGATAGTTTGTGGACTTTCACTGCAGTCCTTGGTAGCCATTTGGCGCCGGTGATGTCGTGGAGTGGGCCTGCTGTGTAACCTACAATCCCTCAAGTATATGGTAGCCGTCATGGCACCTAACAGGTAAAATTTAGCGTAGGAATGTGGAACCTACACTCCCTTAATTGTATGGTAGCCGTCATGGCACCTAACAGGTAGAATTTAGCGTAGGAACCCGTCTAACAGAGATCGCCTTGACGCTCGGCAGACGGGCTCAAATAATTTTGTACAAAACGATTTGCCAAGTATCTCGCACTTATAGCGTAGCACTTGTTATTATTATGCAATTTTGTACTCTATATTGCAGTTAATTGTCGCATTGCATGTTTCTGTCTTTCAATGTTGTTCCCTGCCATAGCAATGTGCTTCTGCGGTTTGGTATATGCTGACTGACCCCCTTTTTTGGTTTTTCTATGATATAACATATGACAAAACAAGCTTTTGCAGTGCCCACGTACACTAGTGGGACACTGCACTTTCACAACCTGCAAACTCTCAGACACATTAAGACAGTAACACACTTGACCTGGTCTTTTTTTGGCTCTGTTCAGTTTTCAACTTTACTAACTCTCCTCTCCCACTCTCTTACCACAACATTCTCTCCTTCACTATCACAAGTCCTCATTCATCTCAGCACAATCCTACTTATCACGCATTCAGGAAAGTAGTAAGAAGCTCTACTCCTCGTCAAACTCAAAGTGACAGGTTGACATGCCCTTTTCCCTGCCCATAACCCGTCCCACTCCTCCCACAACCCCTCCCAGGCCCTCCCAAAGCGCCGTCCATCACACGCCCCAAACCACGCCCAATTACTGCCCATTTAATGCCCTTATTCTGTCAATCATTCTCCCCTGTCGACATGACATTTCTGAATCCAAAACAAGCCCTTATTTTTTACCGGCAGCGTCCATTTTGTGAAATACGGCGTCCATGTACTAAGACGTTACATTTTGTCGTGTTATGAAAATAACTAAAATCGAAGTCGTACATGATTTAAGTAAAAATGTCTTTATTTACAGTACGATGCATCACGGTACATTTTTCAATAATGCAGTAGAGTAGGCACGTTTGCGCGTAATTACAGCAACGTATACATAATTGTTTCATGTGCTTTGTTAGAAAGGAACGTACAACATGGTCATTTTTTCTAAAATCACTCTGTGGCGAAACCAACCTCGCCATTGGGTTTTGGAGAGGCCTGGCTGCTGGCCTCTTGAACCAGGATTATGGGCCATATACTAACTTTTAAACCCCTGAACCTATTCAAGTGAATTTTGAATAGGTTTGTCCCCAGGTTATACTGTTTAAATTGATGTTAGTTATATGTATGGCCAATGTAAACTCACAAAGTTGTAACAATTTATAATAAGTGTAACTTGTCAGCTTGGGAGGAAATGCTGGGCGTGTTTCTATTGTGCCATTGTCCCATTGTGTGTTTAAAGGGTGATGTCTGTCCTATTGTCTGCACATGTGTATTGGTGACTTCTCTTTGTCTTGAGAGATAATTGGATTGCTCCTAAGTTTGTCTCCGGGACAGAGAGGAGGGAACCATGATGCATTGTGGGGATATGTTGTATCTGTCCTATGTCACAGTCTTCATTCTGGTCCTCTGGGGGCGTGAACGATTGGTTGCTGTAGTTACATTGTATGTGTTGTAAATTACTGATTGGTTATATTTCAAACCCCTGTGGGCAGTACTATGTTTGTGGTTTATGAATAAAAGAGGCTGTACGTGAAGTACAGTCAGACCACTGCTTGACCCTCAACACGGAGCCTTGTCTCATTATTGGGGGGATTCACTGTATGCTGTTAGAAGACAGATTGCCAGAAGTGTAAGCTGATCCCTGTTCGTCTGCTAGCAGCTATTCGTGAGGTTCCAGTTTGGAGTGCTATTTTGTATCCAGTTCGGGAGTTTGGTGTATCCTGCAGTAGCTGGGCCTGTCTCTCAGAAAGGGGCTTATCGCATAAACGGATTTTAACCCCTTGTCTGCTGAAACGGTCCGTTACACACTCGAAAAATATTTTTAATACATTTTCAAAAGACACGCCTTTAGCGATACAATGTTAGAGTTAGATTCAGTAATGCCCGCAGACCGAACTTACGGCATCCTGTATTTGTCTGTTTTGATACCTTATAGTCTTAGAATTTTTTGCTAAAAATGTCATAAATTCACTAGGAAATATTTCATTCGCGGGCGATAATCCATAACTATCAAAAAAAATAGATACGTCATTCGGGTATAATATAATTAAAATCCAGTGCTTGGCCCACTGATAAAAATTGTCCGTATTTACATTATAGGCCGCCGGTTTTATTTACTGGTAATAAATTGCACGGAAATACACCTTTAAACATGCATCGGGCGTGAAAGTCGGCTTTGATAACACAGGTAATTTCATAATTATTCATTTTTATTCAAAATCATATAAAACCTCCCTTCTATTGTTTATTTCAATAATATTTTCATGAACGGAATACACAATCCTATTAATAGTGTTTACCACTGGCTCAGCAAATCTAATTTCAGCTCTGAGATTTCCAGTTTTTACTAGAAATAAATGTCCGCCGGGTTCTTTATCCGGCGATAAATCAAAAGCAAACAAAGTGTACACATTCAAAAATTCTGACCGATCCAAGGATAAAGCGTTGTCAGCCTTTTGTTTCCCCCGAAATGTGTACGGGCGCCATATATTCACAAACAGCCGAATCGTCTTGAAAATTAGGCTGAAACTGTTTTGCGGGTAGATGTTGGCCGTCCAAATATAAGGCGGCATAATTCACATTATAGTGATTGAAACACAAATGATTTCTTTGGTAATTCCCAGAAAATGATTTGTTGTCCACAAACGATAGTATTAGGCCCCTTGCAGACGAGCGTGTCCGGATAAGGTCCAGATGCGTTGCGGGTGCGTTACGGGAAAATGCGCGATTTTTCTGCGCGAGTGCAAAACATTGTAATGCGTTTTTCACGCGCGTGAGAAAAATCGGCATGTTTGGTACCTAAACCTGAATTTCTTCACAGAAGTTCGCGTTTGGGTTCGGTGTTGTGTAGACTGTATTATTTTCCCTTATAACATGGTTATAAGGGAAAATAATAGCATTCTTAACCACTTGCCATCTGGGCCATTTGCCCCCTTCCTGACCAGGCCTAATTTTGCAAAACTGACATATCTCACTTTATGTGGTAATAACTTTGGAACGCCTTTACTTATCCAAGTCATTCAGAGATTGTTTTCTCGTGACACATTGTACTTCATGATAGTCATAAATTTGAATCAAAATATTTCACCTTTATTTATGAAAAAATCCCAAATTTACAAAAAAAATTGAAAAATTCGCAATTTTCTAAATTTCAATTTCTCTGCTTTTAAAACAGAAAGTGATACCTCATAAAATATTTATTACTTAACATTCCCCATATGTCTACTTTATGTTGGCATCATTTTGGAAATGTCATTTTATTTTTTTAGGACGTTAGAAGGCTTAGAGGTTTAGAAGCAATTCTTCAAATTTTTAAGAAAATTGCCAAAACCCACTTTTTAAGGACCAGTTCAGGTCTGAAGTCACTTTGTGGGGCTTACATAGTGGATAACCCCATAAATGACCCCATTGTAGAAACTACACCCCTCAAGTTACTTAAAACCGATTTTACTAACTTTGTTAACCCTGTAGGCGTTCCACAAGAATTAAAGGAAAATGGAGATCAAATTTTTTAATTTCACTTTTTTGGCAGATTTTCCATTTTAATCAAATTTTTTCTTTAACACATCGATGGTTAATAGCCAAACAAAACTCAATATTTATTACCCAGATTCTGCGGTTTACAGAAACACCCCACATGTGGTCATAAACTGCTGTATGGGCACACGGCAGGGCGCAGAAGAAAAGGAACTCCACATGGTTTTTAGATGCCATGTCCCATTTGAAGCCCCCTGATGCACCCTTACAGTAGAAACTCCCAAGAAGTGATCCCATTTTGGAAACTAGGGGATAAGGTGCCAGTTTAATTGCTACTATTTTTGGGTACATATGATTTTTTGATCATTCATTATAACACTTTATGGGGCAAGGTGACCAACAAATTGGTTGTTTTAGCACAGTTTCTATTTATTTATTTTTACAGCGTTCACCTGAGGGGTTCAGTCAAGTGACATTTTTATAGAGAAGATTGTTACAGACATGGCGATACCTAATATGTATACTTTTTCTTATTTATTAAAGTTTTACACAATAATAGCATTTTTGAAACAAACAAATTATGTTTTAATGTGTCCATGTTCTGAGAGCTATAGTTTTTTAATTTTTTGAGAGATTTTCTTATGTAGGGGCTCATTTTTTGCGGGATAAGGTGACGGTTTTATTGGTACCATTTTGTAGGACATACGCGCTTTTGATCACTTGGTGTTGCAGTTTTTGTGATGTAAGGTGACAAAAATTGCTAGTTTTGACACAATTAGTTTTTTTTATTTTACAGTGTTCACCCGAGGGGTTAGGTCATGTGATATTTTTTAGAGCTGTTTTTTACGGACGCGGCAATACCACATATGTCTATTTTATTTAATTTTTTCTATTTAACATTTTTTTTTTATTCCTTACTTGGGGAATTTTTTTTTTTACATGTGAAACATTTTTTTTATTTAATTTTTTCAACCCTTTATTTTTTTTTTTTTATTTTACACTTTTTGTCCCCCATAAGGTCATACAAGACCTCTGGGGGACATTTACTCACTTTTTCTTTTTTTTTTCACTGTTGATTTCTCCTGTAACTGGGGCTGACATAGTAGCCCCAGTTACAGGAGAAATACACCCCCCAGAGAGGCTGTACAGCATAATTCAGCGCTGTACAGCCTCAGTGCAGGGCTGATCGAGGTCTCTGAAAGACCTCACACAGCTCCTGCACTCTCCGGTCACGGCGGTCACATGACCGTCGGGCCGGAACAGGAAGCGCATAGCGCTTCCTGCTCTGCATACACAGCGCTCGGTGAGCGCTGTGTATGCAGCGATCTAGAAGGCAGGGACACCTGGGCACTGTCCCTGCCTTCTCTCTGGGTTGCCCTGCTGTCACTGACAGCGGGCAACCCGATCAGCAGCTGCACGATTAGCGTGCAGCCGCAGTTTCTGAACGGACGTTCTGGAACGTCCATTCAGAAATAGAGATCCACCTCCCGGACGTTTATATCCTATGGGCGGACGGGAGGTGGTTAATACAGAATGCATAGTACAATAGGGCTGGAGGAGTTAAAAAAAATTTTTTTAGAAAGGAAAATAATTATCGGGTCTCCATCCCGATCATCTCCTAGCAACCATGCGTGAAAATCGCACCGCTTCCGCACTTGCTTGCGGATGCTTGCGATTTTCACGCAGCCCCATTCACTTCTGTGGCGCCTGCGTTGCGTGAAAAACGCAGAAAATAGAACATGCTGCGATTTTCATGCAACGCACAAGTGATGCGTGAAAACCAACGCTCATGTGCACAGCCCCATAGAATTGAATGGGTCCGGATTCAGTGCGGGTGCAATGCGTTATCCACACTCTGCCCTAACCCCTGAAGACGACGGAACACGGCGAAACATGTCGGGGGGCAGCGTGAATCTCAAGTTTTAATTCAGTAGAGACTTTCAGCCAGTATACATAGGGATCATTGAAACATTGTGCTTGCACTCATACTGGCAGCACTCAGCCAGCAAAGCAACAATGTTTCATCCTAGATAGGCCATTCTAGGTAGGAGGCTATCATCAGCAAATGCAGATAGAAATATAACTGGTTGAGACTACTGGCAATTTTAATATCCTACAGTTAGATATTATAAGCACAACCAATAAAGGTTAAGTTTTAGGATTTAGGAGCTGTAGGATAATAGGTGTAAGTTAGTCCTAGGGACATTAGTAAAAATGATTTATTGAATAAAACACCGCATCCGAACACCATAAGGGAAAATTTTGTTATTTGCACCTCACGCATTGCACCCACGCGGAAATCTCGCCCGTGTGAAAGGGGCCTTACCGTTTTTGGAATGTTTCTGAGAAAAAGATTCTCATGGTTAGATATGCGACTACGTTCGGGGATGCTATACACTTTAAGCGACACGCAATAGATTGAGTACTTTGCGTTAGCTTTTAACAGAGCGCGACCGTGTGTCTGTTTCTCACAGCAGGCGATACTTGAACTCTTTTGACAAACAACGACGCGTGCTGTATTTGTACTTTAAAATGGGTCGCCTCGGCAGACATAAGACAGAAGGTGTCTTTGTTTCTGGTCAACTTTATCTTTAGATCTAATCCATTCAGTATTAATTTAGGCTGATTAAATATATTGATAAAATGAAGCCCATTAATTCCACACTTCTAGAGCGATCTGTATACTGAGCTCTCTTGGTGAAACCAACATTATGTCAGTCGAGAGCCCGGTCATCATGATGCCCAGCGGTATCTTTATAGAATAAGCCGGCTGTAAATTGGGCCGCTAAAGTTTGTGAATTATAATTTATTAGGGACTCTACAGTCGTGGCCAAAAGTTTTGAGAATTAGATAAATATTGGAAATTGGAAAAGTTGCTGCTTAAGTTTTTATAATAGCAATTTGCATATACTCCAGAATGTTATGAAGAGTGATCAGATGAATTGCATAGTCCTTCTTTGCCATGAAAATTAACTTAATGCCAAAAAAAACTTTCCACTGCATTTCATTGCTGTCATTAAAGGACCTGCTGAGATCATTTCAGTAATCGTCTTGTTAACTCAGGTGAGAATGTTGACGAGCACAAGGCTGGAGATCATTATGTCAGGCTGATTGGGTTAAAATGGCAGACTTGACATATTAAAAGGGGGGTAATGCTTGAAATCATTGTTCTTCCATTGTTAACCATGGTGACCTGCATAGAAACGCGTGCAGCCATCATTGTGTCGCATAAAAATGGCTTCACAGGCAAGGATATTGTGGCTACTAAGATTGCACCTCAATCAACAATTTATAGGATCATCAAGAACTTCAAGGAAAGAGGTTCAATTCTTGTTAAGAAGGCTTCAGGGCATCCAAGAAAGTCCAGCAAGCACCAGGATCGTCTCCTAAAGAGGATTCAGCTGCGGAATTGGAGTGCCACCAGTGCAGAGCTTGCTCAGGAATGGCAGCAGGCAGGTGTGAGCGCATCTGCACGCACAGTGAGGCGAAGACTTTTGGAAGATGGCCTGGTGTCAAGAAGGCCAGCAAAAAAAAAGCCACTTCTCTCCAAAAAAAAAATCAGGGACAGATTGATCTTCTGCAGAAAGTATGGTGAATGGACTGCTGAGGACTGGGGCAAAGTCATATTCTCCGATGAAGCCTCTTTCCAATTGTTTGTGGCATCTGGAAAAAGGCTTGTCCGGAGAAGAAAAGGTGAGCGCTACCATCAGTCCTGTGTCATGCCAACAGTAAAGCATCCTGAGACCATTCATGTGTGGGGTTGCTTCTCATCCAAGGGAGTGGACTCACTCACAATTTTGCCCAAAAACACAGCCATGAATAAAGAATGGTACCAAAACACCCTCCAACAGCAACTTCTTCCAATAATCCAACAACAGTTTGGTGAAGAACAATGCATTTTCCAGCACGATGGAGCACCATGCCTGTAACGGACCGTTTCCGCAGACAAGGGGTTAAAATCCGTTTAGGCGATAAGCCCCTTTCTGAGAGACAGGCACAGCTACTGCAGAACACCAACTCCCGGACTGGATACAAAGTAGCACTCCAAACTGGAACCTCACGAATAGCTGCTAGCAGACGAACAGGAAAAGCATACAATCCTGGCAATCGGTCTTCTAACAGCATACAGTGAATCCCCCCAATAACGAGACAAGGCTCCGTGTTGAGGGTCAAGCAGTGGTCTGACTATACTTCACGTACAGCCTCTTTTATTCATAAACCACAAACATAGTACTGGCCACAGGGGTTTGAAATACAACCAATCAGTAATTAACAACACATACAATGTAACTACAGCACCCAATCGTTCACGCCCCCAGAGGACCAGAATGAAGACTGTGACATAGGACAACATATCCCCACAATGCATCATGGTCTCCTCCCCTCTGTCTGGAGAGAACCTGAGGAGCAATCCAATTATCTCTCAGAACAAAGGGAGATCGCCAATACACATGTAGATACAACAGGACAGACATCACCATTTAAACACACAATGGGACAATGGCACAATAGAAACACACCCAGCATTTTCCTCCCAAGCTGACAAGTTACAATTATTATAGATTGTTACAACTTTGTGAGTTTACATTGGCCATACATATAACTTACATTAATTCAAACAGTATAACGTGGGAACAAACCTATCCAAAATTCACTTGAATCGGTTCAGGGGTTTAAAAGTTAGTATATGGCCCATAATCCTGGGGCAAGAGGCCAGCAGCCAGTCCTCTCCAAAACCCAGTGGCGAGGTCGGTTTCGCCACACATCTCCCCCCCCCCAGGGAAGACTAACCAGATACCTGACCTCACGCCGGTCGGTACCTGAGTTAGTCTGGCAGCCCACCCACAACCAACTACTGGACCTGTTGACTTTAGTAGCCTGTCTCTGTCCAGTGAGTCCACCAAGGTTATGTTGGAAGCTGGTACTCCCGGTCTCTGTGTTGCTCCCTGGCTTGGAGTGGAGGTTGCTTTGTGGGCAGGTATCAGCGGTACTCTGCCCTGGTGCCAGCGCTACCACGGAAGAAGCCTGTTTGGAGCCTGGTTGTTGGAGGGGGAGACCGACTGTCTCTACCCCCTGTGCTGTAAGTGCAGAGACCACGGTCCCATCTGCACTGTTGTGGGGCTTACTGTCTCCCCCTGGTGCGTTAAGCTGCCTCTGGGGAGAGGGGGTAACGAGCTCCTCTCCCATACATACTTCCAGCCGCTGGGGAGGGCGACCGACCGTCTCCGCTCCCAATACAGTGTCCTGTTGCTGGGGAAAGGAGACTGGGCTCTCTATTCCCTGCTGGACACTCTGCCGCTGGGGGACAGGACCGACTGTCT
Organism: Bufo bufo; assembly: GCF_905171765.1. Lineage (NCBI taxonomy): Eukaryota > Metazoa > Chordata > Amphibia > Anura > Bufonidae > Bufo > Bufo bufo. The sequence goes on from NC_053396.1 coordinate 75,998,232, forward strand.
CTGCCCCCTGTAACTCCGCCTGCCGCTGGGGACTGGAGACTGGGCTCCCAATTCCCAAAAAATCATGCTGCTGCTGGGGGGCAGGAACAACTACCTCTGCCCCCTGTAACTCCGCCTGCCGCTGAGGAAGGAGGACGCTGCTCTCCTCTCCCTGCACTTCACACTGCCGCTGGGGAATGGAGACTGGGTCTGTCACCTTACTGTCCTGCTGAGCCTTCTCACTGGCGTGGAACAGCTGCTGGTAGCCCTGTTCCAGCTCCATCTCCCGGGTCACCAGGTGGACCAGGTCCTGCTCAATCTCATGAGTGTCATCCCAGTCATACCTGCTCTCCCTCCATTCCAAGAGATCATGGAACCGGGCTTGTGTAGGGCTCGCAAACTCCAGCTCTGAAAAGGTCTCCCATAACAAGCCAGGACCATCAAACTCCTCTCCCTCCGGCTTGTCATGCTCAGCTGTCCTGGGTAGATACTGTGCCACATACCACCAGAGCGCCTGGTAGGCATCTTCCAGCCACAGCTCCCGCCATGCTAGGAGTTCCAATTCCTTTACCCATTCCTCCCGGGGCTGCTCTCCCAGGAAGGGCATCCGCAGGGCTACTCGCTTCTGCAACCGCTGGTCTTTCGTGGGGAGTCTCTCGTCCTGCATATACTCCACAATACCCAGTACCTGGTACCAGATGCCTTTGCGGACTGCATCTCGGTCATCCATGACACCCTCATCGTACTCCACTGCTGTTTCCATTCTGGTACTGTCAGGGTCGCTGTACTGGGACAAGCATTGCCCTCAAATTGTAATTCCAGGGAATGATGTTTCTTTGTAGCTGTCCTTCTGGCTGTAGGAACGATCCCGCTGCTTGCCACCAATGTAACGGACCGTTTCCGCAGACAAGGGGTTAAAATCCGTTTAGGCGATAAGCCCCTTTCTGAGAGACAGGCACAGCTACTGCAGAACACCAACTCCCGGACTGGATACAAAGTAGCACTCCAAACTGGAACCTCACGAATAGCTGCTAGCAGACGAACAGGAAAAGCATACAATCCTGGCAATCGGTCTTCTAACAGCATACAGTGAATCCCCCCAATAACGAGACAAGGCTCCGTGTTGAGGGTCAAGCAGTGGTCTGACTATACTTCACGTACAGCCTCTTTTATTCATAAACCACAAACATAGTACTGCCCACAGGGGTTTGAAATACAACCAATCAGTAATTAACAACACATACAATGTAACTACAGCACCCAATCGTTCACGCCCCCAGAGGACCAGAATGAAGACTGTGACATAGGACAACATATCCCCACAATGCATCATGGTCTCCTCCCCTCTGTCTGGAGACAACCTGAGGAGCAATCCAACTATCTCTCAGAACCAAGGGAGATCGCCAATACACATGTAGATACAACAGGACAGACATCACCATTTAAACACACAATGGGACAATGGCACAATAGAAACACACCCAGCATTTTCCTCCCAAGCTGACAAGTTACAATTATTATAGATTGTTACAACTTTGTGAGTTTACATTGGCCATACATATAACTTACATTAATTCAAACAGTATAACGTGGGAACAAACCTATCCAAAATTCACTTGAATCGGTTCAGGGGTTTAAAAGTTAGTATATGGCCCATAATCCTGGGGCAAGAGGCCAGCAGCCAGTCCTCTCCAAAACCCAGTGGCGAGGTTGGTTTCGCCACAGTGCCATAAGGCAAAGTGATAACTAAGTGGCTCGGGGACCAAAACGTTGACATTTTGGGTCCATGGCCTGGAAACTCCCCAGATCTTAATCCTATTGAGAACTTGTGGTCAATCCTCAAGAGGCGGGTGGACAAACAAAAACCCACTAATTCTGACAAACTCCAAGAAGTGATTATGAAAGAATGGGTTGCTATCAGTCAGGAATTGGCCCAGAAATTGATTGAGAGCATGCCCAGTCGAATTGCAGAGCTCCTGAAAAAGAAGGGCCAACACTGCAAATACTAACTCTTTGCATAAATGTCATGTAATTGTCGATAAAAGCCTTTGAAACGTATGAAGTGCGTGTAATTATATTTCACTACATCACAGAAACAACTGAAACAAAGATCTAAAAACTGTTTAGCAGCAAACTTTGTGAAAACTAATATTTGTGTCATTCTCAAAATTTTGGCCACGACTGTATATACAATCTATACGTATAAAGGTTGTCGCTTCTAGAAATCAACGTGTCGCCGAGTGTTATATCCAATTGATTAAAAAGGCTGGCAATAGGGTAGTTAACCACCTCAGCCCCCAGTGCTTAAACACCCTGAAAGACCAGCCCACTTTTTACACTTCTGACCTACAGTACTTTCACCGTTTATTGCTCGGTCATGCAACTTACCACCCAAATGAATTTTACCTCCTTTTCTTCTCACTAATAGAGCTTTCATTTGGTGGTATTTCATTGCTGCTGACATTTTTACTTTTTTTGTTATTAATCGAAATTTAACGATTTTTTTGCAAAAAAATGACATTTTTCACTTTCAGTTGTAAAATTTTGCAAAAAAAACGACATCCATATATAAATTTTGCTCTAAATTTATTGTTCTACATGTCTTTGATAAAAAAAAATGTTTGGGTAAAAGAAAAATGGTTTGGGTAAAAGTTATAGCGTTTACAAACTATGGTACAAAAATGTGAATTTCCGCTTTTTGAAGCAGCTCTGACTTTCTGAGCACCTGTCATGTTTCCTGAGGTTCTACAATGCCCAGACAGTACAAACACACCACAAATGACCCCATTTCGGAAAGTACACACCCTAAGGTATTCGCTGATGGGCATAGTGAGTTCATAGAACTTTTTATTTTTTGTCACAAGTTAGCGGAAAATGATGATTTATTTTTTTTTCTTACAAAGTCTCATATTCCACTAACTTTTGACAAAAAATAAAAAGTTCTATGAACTCACTATGCCCATCACGAAATACCTTGGGGTCTCTTCTTTCCAAAATGGGGTCACTTGTGGGGTAGTTATACTGCCCTGGCGTTCTAGGGGCCCAAATGTGTGGTAAGGAGTTTGAAATCAAATTCTGTAAAAAATGACCTGTGAAATCCGAAAGGTGCTCTTTGGAATATGGGCCCCTTTGCCCATCTAGGCTGCAAAAAAGTGTCACACATCTGGTATCTCCGTACTCAGGAGAAGGTGGGGAATGTGTTTTGAGGTGTCATTTTACATATACCCATGCTGGGTGAGAGAAATATCTTGGCAAAAGACAACTTTTCCCATTTTTTTATACAAAGTTGGCATTTGACCAAGATATTTATCTCACCCAGCATGGGTATATGTAAAAAGACACCCCAAAACACATTCCTCAACTTCTCCTGAATACAGAGATACCAGATGTGTGACACTTTTTTGCAGCCTAGGTGGGCAAAGGGGCCCATATTCCAAAGAGCACCTTTCGGATTTCACAGGTCATTTTTTACAGAATTTGATTTCAAACTCCTTACCACACATTTGGGCCCCTAGAATGCCAGGGCAGTATAACTACCCCACAAGTGACCCCATTTTGGAAAGAAGAGACCCCAAGGTATTCGCTGATGGGCATAGTGAGTTCATGGAAGTTTTTATTTTTTGTCACAAGTTAGTGGAATATGAGACTTTGTATGAAAAAAAAAAAAAAAAAAATCATCATTTTCCACTAACTTGTGACAAAAAATAAAAAATTCTAGGAACTCGCCATGCCCCTCACGGAATACCTTGGGGTGTCTTCTTTCCAAAATGGGGTCACTTGTGGGGTAGTTATACTGCCCTGGCATTCTAGGGGCCCAAATGTGTGGTATGGAGTTTGAAATCAAATTCTGTAAAAAATGACCTGTGAAATCCGAAAGGTGCTCTTTGGAATATGGGCCCCTTTGCCCACCTAGGCTGCAAAAAAGTGTCACACATCTGGTATCTCCGTACTCAGGAGAAGGTGGGGAATGTGTTTTGGGGTGTCATTTTATATATACCCATGCTGGGTGAGAGAAATATCTTGGCAAAAGACAACTTTTCCCATTTTTTTTATACAAAGTTGGCATTTGACCAAGATATTTATCTCACCCAACATGGGTATATGTAAAAAGACACCCCAAAACACATTCCTCAACTTCTCCTGAGTATGGAGATACCAGATGTGTGACACTTTTTTGCAGCCTAGGTGGGCAAAGGGGCCCATATTCCAAAGAGCACCTTTCGGATTTCACAGGTCATTTTTTACAGAATTTCATTTCGAAATCCTTACCACACATTTGGGCCCCTAGAATGCCAGGGCAGTATAACTACCCCACAAGTGACCCCATTTTGGAAAGAAGACACCCCAAGGTATTCCGTGAGGGGCATGGCGAGTTCCTAGAATTTTTTATTTTTTGTCACAAGTTAGTGGAAAATGATGATTTTTTTTAAATTTTTTTTTCTCATACAAAGTCTCATATTCCACTAACTTGTGACAAAAAATAAAAACTTCCATGAACTCACTATGCCCATCAGCGAATACCTTGGGGTCTCTTCTTTCCAAAATGGGGTCACTTGTGGGGTAGTTATACTGCCCTGGCATTCTAGGGGCCCAAATGTGTGGTAAGGAGTTTGAAATCAAATTCAGTAAAAAATGACCTGTGAAATCCGAAAGGTGCTCTTTGGAATATGGGCCCCTTTGCCCACCTAGGCTGCAAAAAAGTGTCACACATCTGGTATCTCTGTATTCAGGAGAAGTTGAGGAATGTGTTTTGGGGTGTCTTTTTACATATACCCATGCTGGGTGAGATAAATATCTTGGTCAAATGCCAACTTTGTATAAAAAAATGGGAAAAGTTGTCTTTTGCCAAGATATTTCTCTCACCCAGCATGGGTATATGTAAAATGACACCCCAAAACACATTCCCCACCTTCTCCTGAGTACGGAGATACCAGATGTGTGACACTTTTTTGCAGCCTAGGTGGGCAAAGGGGCCCATATTCCAAAGAGCACCTTTCGGATTTCACAGGTCATTTTTTACTGAATTTGATTTCAAACTCCTTACCACACATTTGGGCCCCTAGAATGCCAGGGCAGTATAACTACCCCACAAGTGACCCCATTTTGGAAAGAAGAGACCCCAAGGTATTCGTTGATGGGCATAGTGAGTTCATGGAAGTTTTTATTTTTTGTCACAAGTTAGTGGAATATGAGACTTTGTATGAAAAAAATAAAAAAATAAAAAATCATCATTTTCCACTAACTTGTGACAAAAAATAAAAAATTCTAGGAACTTGCCATGCCCCTCACGGAATACCTTGGGGTGTCTTCTTTCCAAAATGGGGTCACTTGTGGGGTAGTTATACTGCCCTGGCATTTTCCAGGGGCCCTAATGTGTGGTAAGTAGGTAAATGACCTGTGAAATCCGAAAGGTGCTCTTTGGAATGTGGGCCCCTTTGCCCACCTAGGCTGCAAAAAAGTGTCACACATCTGGTATCTCCGTACTCGGGAGAAGGTTGGGAATGTGTTTTGTGGTGTCATTTTACATATACCCATGCTGGGTGAGAGAAATATCTTGGCAAAAGACAACTTTTCCCATTTTTTTATACAAAGTTGGCATTTGACCAAGATATTTATCTCACCCAGCATGGGTATATGTAAAAAGACACCCCAAAACACATTCCTCAACTTCTCCTGAATACAGAGATACCAGATGTGTGACACTTTTTTGCAGCCTAGGTGGGCAAAGGTGCCCAAATTCCTTTTAGGAGGGCATTTTTAGACATTTGGATACCAGACTTCTTCTCACACTTTGGGGCCCCTAAAATGCCAGGGCAGTATAAATACCCCACATGTGACCCCATTTTGGAAAGAAGACACCCCAAGGTATTCAATGAGGGGCATGGCGAGTTCATAGAAAAAAAAAATTTTGGGCACAAGTTAGCGGAAATTGATTTTTTTGATTTTGTTCTCACAAAGTCTCCCTTTCCGCTAACTTGGGACAAAAATTTCAATCTTTCATGGACTCAATATGCCCCTCAGCGAATACCTTGGGGTGTCTTTTTTCCAAAATGGGGTCATTTGTGGGGTGTTTGTACTGCCCTGGCATTTGAGGGTCTCCGCAATCATTACATGTATGCCCAGCATTAGGAGTTTCTGCTATTCTCCTTATATTGAGCATACAGGTAATGAGATTTTTTTTTTCCGTTCAGCCTCTGGGCTGAAAGAAAAAAATGAACGGCACAGATTTCTTCATTCGCATCGATCAATGTGGATAAAAAAAATCTCTGCCAAAAAAAGAAAAAGGAGGGGAAAGGCGTCTGCCAGGACATAGGAGCTCCGCCCAACATCCATACCCACTTCAGCTCGTATGCCCTGGCAAACCCGATTTCTCCATTCACATCAATCGATGTGGATGAATAAATCATTGCCGGGATTTTTTTTTTTATATATACAAAGTGTTTGCCAAAGTATATGAACACTGCCACCTCCTCAGCTCATATGCCTCGGCAAACATATCTTTTACTGCAGAGGAGAAATCTCGTCTTGCAGCGCCGCATACACCGACTTGCGTGTAATCTGACAGCAGCGCAATGCTTCTGTCCGAATGCACATCAGTGCTGCAGCTAGTCGATCGGTTGGTCCACCTGGAAGGTAAAAAAAACAAAACAAAAAAGAAAAAACCAGGCCGCAAAGCAATAACTTTATTAACTTTAGAACAGAACATATTAACTTTTTTTAACTTTTTAAACTTTTTTACTTACCGGTAATTTTTTTTTTGTTTAGTTTTTTTACCTTTATAGAACAAACCTCTCCTTCCCCATGGGACAATGTGCAAAGCGCAAAGCGCCCAAAGATGTGGCGAAGTACGTTATGCACTTTATCCCAGGTGAAAGGAGAGGTTTGCAGCAGCTGTGAGTAAAAGGGCCCTAATAGCCCTGTGTGCCTGTCCTGTGAGATGCAATCCCTATGCTAGGTGTACCTGTGTGTGGTACTTCCGGAAACACTCAACTAAGCATAGGGCAGGGTGGTCAGGGCAGTCAGGACAGAAATAGCGGGTGTCACGCCTTATTCCACTCCTGCTACAGACACGACATTTTTTTCGGGGTGGCGGTTGGGTTGAGGTACCAGCAACGACACTGGGGAAATGTCGCTCGTGTAGACGGCTAACTACACTGGTGGATGGGGCCACGGAACCTCCTGGGTAAAGGAGGTTCGCGATGATCTCTTCCTGGAATTTGAGGAAAGATCCTGTTCTCCCAGCCTTACTGTAGAGAACAAAACTATTGTACAGCGCCAATTGAATTAAATATACAGACACCTTCTTATACCAGCGTCTGGTTCTGCGGGAAACTAAATAGGGACCCAACATCTGGTCATTGAAGTCCACCCCTCCCATGAGCGCATTATAGTCGTGGACTGAGAGGGGCTTTTCAATGACACGGGTTGCCCTTTCAATTTGGATTGTCGTGTCTGCGTGAATGGAGGAGAGCATGTAAACGTCACGCTTGTCTCTCCATTTCACCGCGAGCAGTTCTTCGTTACACAAGGCAGCCCTCTCCCCCCTTGCAAGACGGGGGGTTACAAGCCGTTGGGGGAAGCCCACGCGACTAGTTCGCGCGGTGCCACAGGCGCAAATCCGTTCTAGAAACAAATGCCTAAAGAGGGCCACACTTGTGTAAAAATTGTCCACATAAAGATGGTACCCCTTGCCGAATAAGGGTGACACCAAGTCCCAGACTGTCTTCCCACTGCTCCCCAGGTAGTCAGGGCAACCGACCGGCTCCAGGGTCTGATCTTTTCCCTCATAGATCCGAAATTTGTGGGTATAGCCTGTGGCCCTTTCACAGAGCTTATACAATTTGACCCCATACCGGGCACGCTTGCTTGGGATGTATTGTTTGAAGCCAAGGCGCCCGGTAAAATGTATTAGGGACTCGTCTACTCAGATGTTTTGCTCAGGGGTATACAAATCTGCAAATTTCTGGTTGAAATGGTCTATGAGGGGCCGAATTTTGTGGAGCCGGTCAAAAGCTGGGTGGCCTCTGGGACGGGAGGTGGTGTTGTCGCTAAAATGCAGAAAACGCAGGATGGTCTCAAATCGTGTCCTGGACATAGCAGCAGAGAACATGGGCATGTGATGAATTGGGTTCGTGGACCAATATGACCGCAATTCATGTTTTTTTGTCAGGCCCATGTTGAGGAGAAGGCCCAGAAAAATTTTAAGTTCGGAAACTTGGACTGGTTTCCACCGGAAAGGCTGGGCATAATAGCTTTCCGGGTTTGCGGTTATAAATTGTGTGGCATACTGGTTGGTCTCTGCCACGACTAAGTCCAAGAGCTCCGCAGTCAAGAACAGCTCAAAAAATCCCAGGGCCGAACCGATTTGAGCCGTCTCAACCCGAACTCCAGACTGGGCGGTGAAAGGGGGAACTACAGGTGCGGCTGAAGTTGGTGACTGCCAATCAGGGTTTGCCAGCACCTCAGGGACTCTAGGGGGTCTACGGGCCTGTCTGCGCGGTGGCTGCGACGGGGTAACTACTGCACGTGCCACCGTACCAGCTTCAACTGCCCTTCTGGTGCTCGCTACTTCACCATGTTGTACGGCAGTGCTGGTACTAGGTCCAGGAAGGGCTGCGCTGCTGGTGTATGCCTCACCACGTGATCCGGCAGCGACAGCCCCACTCTGCTGCTCTTGAAGCGGATCCTGCGTAACCTGTGGTCTAGCGACACGGGGCCGGGTACACCTGGTGCTGCCAGGGACCTCCACCTCCTCGTCCGAACTTTGGGTCAGAGAGCCACTGCTTTCCACAGGTTCATATTCTGACCCGCTAGATTCGTCAGATGAGGGTTCCCACTCCTCATCCGACTGGGTCAGAATCCTGTAGGCCTCTTCAGAAGAATACCCCCTGTTTGACATTTTGGACTACTAAATTTAGGGGTATTCCCTGAGACTACCCAAGAAAAAAAGCAAACCTGTCTTACAAAGGGGAGGCTAGCGAAGTACCGGAGGCCGCTGCGGTTGATAAAAAATATCAAAACTGATTTTTTTATCGCCGCAGTGCGTGTAAAGTTAATGTGCAGTGATCAAAAAATAATAATTTTTTGTCACTGCGGTGGGGCGGGTGTGGGTGAACGCACGTGTGGGCGCCCGATCAGGCCTGATCGGGCAAACACTGC